>NW_028116469.1:0-48167 GCF_964273445.1 Streptopelia decaocto | reverse complement strand
AAAAAATGGCTAAAATTCCAGTTGAAATTTTTTCAAAGTCCCTTAAAAATTTTCCAATTTTTGTCCCAATTCTTCCCATTCCCATTGAAACTTTTCAAATCCCTCTCAAAATTGTTGAAATTCTCTTGAAGCTTTTAAAATTCTCTCTAGAATTTTCAAAATCCATGGCCACATGTTTACAATTTCACGTCAAAAAATGGCTAATATTCCAGTTGAAATTTTTTCAAAGTCCCTTAAAAATTTTCCAATTTTTTTCCCAATTCTTCCCATTCCCATTGAAACTTTTCAAATCCCTCTCAAAATTGTTGAAATTCTCTTGAAGCTTTTAAAATTCTCTCTAGAATTTTCAAAATCCACTTCAACATGTTTACAATTTCACGTCAAAAAATGGCTAAAATTCCAGTTGAAATTTTTTCAAAGTCCCTTAAAAATTTTCCAATTTTTGTCCCAATTCTTCCCATTCCCATTGAAACTTTTCAAATCCCTCTCAAAATTGTTGAAATTCTCTTGAAGCTTTTAAAATTCTCTCTAGAATTTTCAAAATCCATGGCCACATGTTTACAATTTCACATAAAAAAATGGCTAAAATTCCAGTTGAAATTTTTTCAAAGTCCCTTAAAAATTTTCCAATTTTTGTCCCAATTCTTCCCATTCCCATTGAAACTTTTCAAATCCCTCTCAAAATTGTTGAAATTCTCTTGAAGCTTTTAAAATTCTCTCTAGAATTTTCAAAATCCATGGCCACATGTTTACAATTTCACGTCAAAAAATGGCTAAAATTCCAGTTGAAATTTTTTCAAAGTCCCTTAAAAATTTTCCAATTTTTGTCCCAATTCTTCCCATTCCCATTGAAACTTTTCAAATCCCTCTCAAAATTGTTGAAATTCTCTTGAAGCTTTTAAAATTCTCTCTAGAATTTTCAAAATCCACTTCAACATGTTTACAATTTCACGTCAAAAAATGGCTAAAATTCCAGTTGAAATTTTTTCAAAGTCCCTTAAAAATTTTCCAATTTTTGTCCCAATTCTTCCCATTCCCATTGAAACTTTTCAAATCCCTCTCAAAATTGTTGAAATTCTCTTGAAGCTTTTAAAATTCTCTCTAGAATTTTCAAAATCCATGTCCACATGTTTACAATTTCACGTCAAAAAATGGCTAAAATTCCAGTTGAAATTTTTTCAAAGTCCCTTAAAAATTTTCCAATTTTTGTCCCAATTCTTCCCATTCCCATTGAAACTTTTCAAATCCCTCTCAAAATTGTTGAAATTCTCTTGAAGCTTTTAAAATTCTCTCTAGAATTTTCAAAATCCATGTCCACATGTTTACAATTTCACGTCAAAAAATGGCTAATATTCCAGTTGAAATTTTTTCAAAGTCCCTTAAAAATTTTCCAATTTTTGTCCCAATTCTTCCCATTCCCATTGAAACTTTTCAAATCCCTCTCAAAATTGTTGAAATTCTGTTGAAGCTTTTAAAATTCTCTCTAGAATTTTCAAAATCCATGTCCACATGTTTACAATTTCACGTCAAAAAATGGCTAAAATTCCAGTTGAAATTTTTTCAAAGTCCCTTAAAAATTTTCCAATTTTTGTCCCAATTCTTCCCATTCCCATTGAAACTTTTCAAATCCCTCTCAAAATTGTTGAAATTCTGTTGAAGCTTTTAAAATTCTCTCTAGAATTTTCAAAATCCATGTCCACATGTTTACAATTTCACGTCAAGAAATGGCTAATATTCCAGTTGAAATTTTCAAAGTCCCTTAAAAATTTTCCAATTTTTTTCCCAATTCTTCCCATTCCCATTGAAACTTTTCAAATCCCTCTCAAAATTGTTGAAATTCTCTTGAAGCTTTTAAAATTCTCTCTAGAATTTTCAAAATCCACTTCAACATGTTTACAATTTCACGTCAAAAAATGGCTAAAATTCCAGTTGAAATTTTTTCAAAGTCCCTTAAAAATTTTCCAATTTTTGTCCCAATTCTTCCCATTCCCATTGAAACTTTTCAAATCCCTCTCAAAATTGTTGAAATTCTCTTGAAGCTTTTAAAATTCTCTCTAGAATTTTCAAAATCCATGGCCACATGTTTACAATTTCACGTCAAAAAATGGCTAAAATTCCAGTTGAAATTTTTTCAAAGTCCCTTAAAAATTTTCCAATTTTTGTCCCAATTCTTCCCATTCCCATTGAAACTTTTCAAATCCCTCTCAAAATTGTTGAAATTCTCTTGAAGCTTTTAAAATTCTCTCTAGAATTTTCAAAATCCACTTCAACATGTTTACAATTTCACGTCAAAAAATGGCTAAAATTCCAGTTGAAATTTTTTCAAAGTCCCTTAAAAATTTTCCAATTTTTGTCCCAATTCTTCCCATTCCCATTGAAACTTTTCAAATCCCTCTCAAAATTGTTGAAATTCTCTTGAAGCTTTTAAAATTCTCTCTAGAATTTTCAAAATCCATGTCCACATGTTTACAATTTCACGTCAAAAATGGCTAATATTCCAGTTGAAATTTTTCAAAGTCCCTTAAAAATTTTCCAATTTTTGTCCCAATTCTTCCCATTCCCATTGAAACTTTTCAAATCCCTCTCAGAATTGTTGAAATTCTGTTGAAGCTTTTAAAATTCTCTCTAGAATTTTCAAAATCCATGTCCACATGTTTACAATTTCACGTCAAAAAATGGCTAAAATTCCAGTTGAAATTTTTTCAAAGTCCCTTCAAAATTTTCCAATTTTTGTCCCAATTCTTCCCATTCCCATTGAAACTTTTCAAATCCATCTCAAAATTGTTGAAATTCTCTTGAAGCTTTTAAAATTCTCTCTAGAATTTTCAAAATCCACTTCAACATGTTTACAATTTCACGTCAAAAAATGGCTAAAATTCCAGTTGAAATTTTTTCAAAGTCCCTTAAAAAATTTCCAATTTTTGTCCCAATTCTTCCATTCCCATTGAAACTTTTCAAATCCCTCTCAAAATTGTTGAAATTCTCTTGAAGCTTTTAAAATTCTCTCTAGAATTTTCAAAATCCATGTCCACATGTTTACAATTTCACGTCAAAAAATGGCTAAAATTCCAGTTGAAATTTTTTCAAAGTCCCTTAAGAATTTTCCAATTTTTGTCCCAATTCTTCCCATTCCCATTGAAACTTTTCAAATCCCTCTCAAAATTGTTGAAATTCTGTTGAAGCTTTTAAAATTCTCTCTAGAATTTTCAAAATCCATGTCCACATGTTTACAATTTCACGTCAAAAAATGGCTAAAATTCCAGTTGAAATTTTTTCAAAGTCCCTTAAAAATTTTCCAATTTTTGTCCCAATTCTTCCCATTCCCATTGAAACTTTTCAAATCCCTCTCAAAATTGTTGAAATTCTCTTGAAGCTTTTAAAATTCTCTCTAGAATTTTCAAAATCCATGGCCACATGTTTACAATTTCACGTCAAAAAATGGCTAAAATTCCAGTTGAAATTTTTTCAAAGTCCCTTAAAAATTTTCCAATTTTTGTCCCAATTCTTCCCATTCCCATTGAAACTTTTCAAATCCCTCTCAAAATTGTTGAAATTCTCTTGAAGCTTTTAAAATTCTCTCTAGAATTTTCAAAATCCACTTCAACATGTTTACAATTTCACGTCAAAAAATGGCTAAAATTCCAGTTGAAATTTTTTCAAAGTCCCTTAAAAATTTTCCAATTTTTGTCCCAATTCTTCCCATTCCCATTGAAACTTTTCAAATACCTCTCAAAATTGTTGAAATTCTGTTGAAGCTTTTAAAATTCTCTCTAGAATTTTCAAAGTCCATGTCCACATGTTTACAATTTCACGTCAAAAATGGCTAATATTCCAGTTGAAATTTTTTCAAAGTCCCTTAAAAATTTTCCAATTTTTGTCCCAATTCTTCCCATTCCCATTGAAACTTTTCAAATCCCTCTCAGAATTGTTGAAATTCTGTTGAAGCTTTTAAAATTCTCTCTAGAATTTTCAAAATCCATGTCCACATGTTTACAATTTCACGTCAAAAAATGGCTAAAATTCCAGTTGAAATTTTTTCAAAGTCCCTTAAAAATTTTCCAATTTTTGTCCCAATTCTTCCCATTCCCATTGAAACTTTTCAAATCCCTCTCAAAATTGTTGAAATTCTCTTGAAGCTTTTAAAATTCTCTCTAGAATTTTCAAAATCCACTTCAACATGTTTACAATTTTACTTCAAAAAATGGTTAAAATTCCAGTTGAAATTTTTTCAAAGTCCCTTCAAAATTTTCCAATTTTTGTCCCAATTCTTCCCATTCCCATTGAAACTTTTCAAATCCATCTCAAAATTGTTGAAATTCTCTTGAAGCTTTTAAAATTCTCTCTAGAATTTTCAAAATCCACTTCAACATGTTTACAATTTCACGTCAAAAAATGGCTAAAATTCCAGTTGAAATTTTTTCAAAGTCCCTTAAAAAATTTCCAATTTTTGTCCCAATTCTTCCCATTCCCATTGAAACTTTTCAAATCCCTCTCAAAATTGTTGAAATTCTCTTGAAGCTTTTAAAATTCTCTCTAGAATTTTCAAAATCCATGTCCACATGTTTACAATTTCACGTCAAAAAATGGCTAAAATTCCAGTTGAAATTTTTTCAAAGTCCCTGAAAAATTTTCCAATTTTTGTCCCAATTCTTCCCATTCCCATTGAAACTTTTCAAATCCCTCTCAAAATTGTTGAAATTCTGTTGAAGCTTTTAAAATTCTCTCTAGAATTTCAAAATCCATGTCCACATGTTTACAATTTCACGTCAAAAAATGGCTAAAATTCCAGTTGAAATTTTTTCAAAGTCCCTTAAAAATTTTCCAATTTTTGTCCCAATTCTTCCCATTCCCATTGAAACTTTTCAAATCCCTCTCAAAATCGTTGAAATTCTCTTGAAGCTTTTAAAATTCTCTCTAGAATTTTCAAAATCCATGTCCACATGTTTACAATTTCACGTCAAAAAATGGCTAAAATTCCAGTTGAAATTTTTTCAAAGTCCCTGAAAAATTTTCCAATTTTTGTCCCAATTCTTCCCATTCCCATTGAAACTTTTCAAATCCCTCTCAAAATTGTTGAAATTCTCTTGAAGCTTTTAAAATTCTCTCTAGAATTTTCAAAATCCATGGCCACATGTTTACAATTTCACGTCAAAAAATGGCTAAAATTCCAGTTGAAATTTTTTCAAAGTCCCTTAAAAATTTTCCAATTTTTGTCCCAATTCTTCCCATTCCCATTGAAACTTTTCAAATCCCTCTCAAAATTGTTGAAATTCTCTTGAAGCTTTTAAAATTCTCTCTAGAATTTTCAAAATCCATGGCCACATGTTTACAATTTCACGTCAAAAAATGGCTAAAATTCCAGTTGAAATTTTTTCAAAGTCCCTTAAAAATTTTCCAATTTTTGTCCCAATTCTTCCCATTCCCATTGAAACTTTTCAAATCCCTCTCAAAATTGTTGAAATTCTCTTGAAGCTTTTAAAATTCTCTCTAGAATTTTCAAAATCCATGGCCACATGTTTACAATTTCACGTCAAAAAATGGCTAAAATTCCAGTTGAAATTTTTCAAAGTCCCTTAAAAATTTTCCAATTTTTGTCCCAATTCTTCCCATTCCCATTGAAACTTTTCAAATCCCTCTCAAAATTGTTGAAATTCTCTTGAAGCTTTTAAAATTCTCTCTAGAATTTTCAAAATCCATGTCCACATGTTTACAATTTCACGTCAAAAAATGGCTAAAATTCCAGTTGAAATTTTTTCAAAGTCCCTTAAAAATTTTCCAATTTTTGTCCCAATTCTTCCCATTCCCATTGAAACTTTTCAAATCCCTCTCAGAATTGTTGAAATTCTGTTGAAGCTTTTAAAATTCTCTCTAGAATTTTCAAAATCCATGTCCACATGTTTACAATTTCACGTCAAAAAATGGCTAAAATTCCAGTTGAAATTTTTTCAAAGTCCCTTAAAAATTTTCCAATTTTTGTCCCAATTCTTCCCATTCCCATTGAAACTTTTCAAATCCCTCTCAAAATTGTTGAAATTCTGTTGAAGCTTTTAAAATTCTCTCTAGAATTTTCAAAATCCACTTCAACATGTTTACAATTTCACGTCAAAAAATGGCTAAAATTCCAGTTGAAATTTTTTCAAAGTCCCTTAAAAATTTTCCAATTTTTGTCCCAATTCTTCCCATTCCCATTGAAACTTTTCAAATCCCTCTCAGAATTGTTGAAATTCTCTTGAAGCTTTTAAAATTCTCTCTAGAATTTTCAAAATCCATGGCCACATGTTTACAATTTCACGTCAAAAAATGGCTAAAATTCCAGTTGAAATTTTTTCAAAGTCCCTTAAAAATTTCCAATTTTTGTCCCAATTCTTCCCATTCCCATTGAAACTTTTCAAATCCCTCTCAAAATTGTTGAAATTCTCTTGAAGCTTTTAAAATTCTCTCTAGAATTTTCAAAATCCATGTCCATATGTTTACAATTTCACGTCAAAAAATGGCTAAAATTCCAGTTGAAATTTTTTCAAAGTCCCTTAAAAATTTTCCAATTTTTGTCCCAATTCTTCCCATTCCCATTGAAACTTTTCAAATCCCTCTCAAAATTGTTGAAATTCTCTTGAAGCTTTTAAAATTCTCTCTAGAATTTTCAAAATCCATGTCCACATGTTTACAATTTCACGTCAAAAAATGGCTAAAATTCCAGTTGAAATTTTTTCAAAGTCCCTTAAAAATTTTCCAATTTTTGTCCCAATTCTTCCCATTCCCATTGAAACTTTTCAAATCCCTCTCAAAATCGTTGAAATTCGCTTGAAGCTTTTAAAATTCTCTCTAGAATTTTCAAAATCCATGTCCACATGTTTACAATTTCACGTCAAAAAATGGCTAAAATTCCAGTTGAAATTTTTTCAAAGTCCCTTCAAAATTTTCCAATTTTTGTCCCAATTCTTCCCATTCCCATTGAAACTTTTCAAATCCCTCTCAAAATTGTTGAAATTCTCTTGAAGCTTTTAAAATTCTCTCTAGAATTTTCAAAATCCATGGCCACATGTTTACAATTTCACATCAAAAAATGGCTAAAATTCCAGTTGAAATTTTTTCAAAGTCCCTTAAAAATTTTCCAATTTTTGTCCCAATTCTTCCCATTCCCATTGAAACTTTTCAAATCCCTCTCAAAATTGTTGAAATTCTCTTGAAGCTTTTAAAATTCTCTCTAGAATTTTCAAAATCCATGTCCACATGTTTACAATTTCACGTCAAAAAATGGCTAAAATTCCAGTTGAAATTTTTTCAAAGTCCCTTCAAAAATTTTCCAATTTTTGTCCCAATTCTTCCCATTCCCATTGAAACTTTTCAAATCCCTCTCAAAATTGTTGAAATTCTCTTGAAGCTTTTAAAATTCTCTCTAGAATTTTCAAAATCCATGTCCACATGTTTACAATTTCACATAAAAAAATGGCTAAAATTCCAGTTGAAACTTTTTCAAAGTCCCTTAAAAATTTTCCAATTTTTGTCCCAATTCTTCCCATTCCCATTGAAACTTTTCAAATCCCTCTCAAAATTGTTGAAATTCTGTTGAAGCTTTTAAAATTCTCTCTAGAATTTTCAAAATCCATGTCCACATGTTTACAATTTCACGTCAAAAATGGCTAATATTCCAGTTGAAATTTTTTCAAAGTCCCTTAAAAATTTTCCAATTTTTGTCCCAATTCTTCCCATTCCCATTGAAACTTTTCAAATCCCTCTCAAAATTGTTGAAATTCTCTTGAAGCTTTTAAAATTCTCTCTAGAATTTTCAAAATCCATGTCCACATGTTTACAATTTCACGTCAAAAAATGGCTAAAATTCCAGTTGAAATTTTTTCAAAGTCCCTGAAAAATTTTCCAATTTTTGTCCCAATTCTTCCCATTCCCATTGAAACTTTTCAAATCCCTCTCAAAATTGTTGAAATTCTCTTGAAGCTTTTAAAATTCTCTCTAGAATTTTCAAATCCATGGCCACATGTTTACAATTTCACGTCAAAAAATGGCTAAAATTCCAGTTGAAATTTTTTCAAAGTCCCTGAAAAATTATACAATTTTTGTCCCAATTCTTCCCATTCCCATTGAAACTTTTCAAATCCCTCTCAAAATTGTTGAAATTCTGTTGAAGCTTTTAAAATTCTCTCTAGAATTTTCAAAATCCATGGCCACATGTTTACAATTTCACGTCAAAAAATGGCTAAAATTCCAGTTGAAATTTTTTCAAAGTCCCTTCAAAATTTTCCAATTTTTGTCCCAATTCTTCCCATTCCCATTGAAACTTTTCAAATCCCTCTCAAATTGTTGAAATTCTCTTGAAGCTTTTAAAATTCTCTCTAGAATTTTCAAAATCCATGTCCACATGTTTACAATTTCACGTCAAAAAATGGCTAAAATTCCAGTTGAAATTTTTTCAAAGTCCCTGAAAAATTTCCAATTTTTGTCCCAATTCTTCCCATTCCCATTGAAACTTTTCAAATCCCTCTCAAAATTGTTGAAATTCTCTTGAAGCTTTTAAAATTCTCTCTAGAATTTTCAAAATCCATGGCCACATGTTTACAATTTCACGTCAAAAAATGGCTAAAATTCCAGTTGAAATTTTTTCAAAGTCCCTGAAAAATTATCCAATTTTTGTCCCAATTCTTCCCATTCCCATTGAAACTTTTCAAATCCCTCTCAAAATTGTTGAAATTCTGTTGAAGCTTTTAAAATTCTCTCTAGAATTTTCAAAATCCATGGCCACATGTTTACAATTTCACGTCAAAAAATGGCTAAAATTCCAGTTGAAATTTTTTCAAAGTCCCTTCAAAATTTTCCAATTTTTGTCCCAATTCTTCCCATTCCCATTGAAACTTTTCAAATCCCTCTCAAAATTGTTGAAATTCTCTTGAAGCTTTTAAAATTCTCTCTAGAATTTTCAAAATCCATGGCCACATGTTTACAATTTCACGTCAAAAAATGGCTAAAATTCCAGTTGAAATTTTTTCAAAGTCCCTGAAAAATTTTCCAATTTTTGTCCCAATTCTTCCCATTCCCATTGAAACTTTTCAAATCCCTCTCAAAATTGTTGAAATTCTGTTGAAGCTTTTAAAATTCTCTCTAGAATTTTCAAAATCCATGTCCACATGTTTACAATTTCACGTCAAAAAATGGCTAAAATTCCAGTTGAAATTTTTTCAAAGTCCCTTAAAAATTTTCCAATTTTTGTCCCAATTCTTCCCATTCCCATTGAAACTTTTCAAATCCCTCTCAGAATTGTTGAAATTCTGTTGAAGCTTTTAAAATTCTCTCTAGAATTTTCAAAATCCATGTCCACATGTTTACAATTTCACGTCAAAAAATGGCTAAAATTCCAGTTGAAATTTTTCAAAGTCCCTTAAAAATTTTCCAATTTTTGTCCCAATTCTTCCCATTCCCATTGAAACTTTTCAAATCCCTCTCAAAATTGTTGAAATTCTGTTGAAGCTTTTAAAATTCTCTCTAGAATTTTCAAAATCCACTTCAACATGTTTACAATTTCACGTCAAAAAATGGCTAAAATTCCAGTTGAAATTTTTTCAAAGTCCCTTAAAAATTTTCCAATTTTTGTCCCAATTCTTCCCATTCCCATTGAAACTTTTCAAATCCCTCTCAGAATTGTTGAAATTCTCTTGAAGCTTTTAAAATTCTCTCTAGAATTTTCAAAATCCATGGCCACATGTTTACAATTTCACGTCAAAAAATGGCTAAAATTCCAGTTGAAATTTTTTCAAAGTCCCTTAAAAAAATTTCCAATTTTTGTCCCAATTCTTCCCATTCCCATTGAAACTTTTCAAATCCCTCTCAAAATTGTTGAAATTCTCTTGAAGCTTTTAAAATTCTCTCTAGAATTTTCAAAATCCATGTCCATATGTTTACAATTTCACGTCAAAAAATGGCTAAAATTCCAGTTGAAATTTTTTCAAAGTCCCTTAAAAATTTTCCAATTTTTGTCCCAATTCTTCCCATTCCCATTGAAACTTTTCAAATCCCTCTCAAAATTGTTGAAATTCTCTTGAAGCTTTTAAAATTCTCTCTAGAATTTTCAAAATCCATGTCCACATGTTTACAATTTCACGTCAAAAAATGGCTAAAATTCCAGTTGAAATTTTTTCAAAGTCCCTGAAAAATTTTCCAATTTTTGTCCCAATTCTTCCCATTCCCATTGAAACTTTTCAAATCCCTCTCAAAATTGTTGAAATTCTGTTGAAGCTTTTAAAATTCTCTCTAGAATTTTCAAAATCCATGTCCACATGTTTACAATTTCACGTCAAAAAATGGCTAAAATTCCAGTTGAAATTTTTTCAAAGTCCCTTAAAAATTTTCCAATTTTTGTCCCAATTCTTCCCATTCCCATTGAAACTTTTCAAATCCCTCTCAGAATTGTTGAAATTCTGTTGAAGCTTTTAAAATTCTCTCTAGAATTTTCAAAATCCATGTCCACATGTTTACAATTTCACGTCAAAAAATGGCTAAAATTCCAGTTGAAATTTTTTTCAAAGTCCCTTAAAAATTTTCCAATTTTTGTCCCAATTCTTCCCATTCCCATTGAAACTTTTCAAATCCCTCTCAAAATTGTTGAAATTCTGTTGAAGCTTTTAAAATTCTCTCTAGAATTTCAAAATCCACTTCAACATGTTTACAATTTCACGTCAAAAAATGGCTAAAATTCCAGTTGAAATTTTTTCAAAGTCCCTTAAAAATTTTCCAATTTTTGTCCCAATTCTTCCCATTCCCATTGAAACTTTTCAAATCCCTCTCAGAATTGTTGAAATTCTCTTGAAGCTTTTAAAATTCTCTCTAGAATTTTCAAAATCCATGGCCACATGTTTACAATTTCACGTCAAAAAATGGCTAAAATTCCAGTTGAAATTTTTTCAAAGTCCCTTAAAAAATTTCCAATATTTGTCCCAATTCTTCCCATTCCCATTGAAACTTTTCAAATCCCTCTCAAAATTGTTGAAATTCTCTTGAAGCTTTTAAAATTCTCTCTAGAATTTTCAAAATCCATGTCCACATGTTTACAATTTCACGTCAAAAAATGGCTAAAATTCCAGTTGAAATTTTTTCAAAGTCCCTGAAAAATTTTCCAATTTTTGTCCCAATTCTTCCCATTCCCATTGAAACTTTTCAAATCCCTCTCAAAATCGTTGAAATTCTCTTGAAGCTTTTAAAATTCTCTCTAGAATTTTCAAAATCCATGGCCACATGTTTACAATTTCACGTCAAAAAATGGCTAAAATTCCAGTTGAAATTTTTTCAAAGTCCCTTAAAAATTTTCCAATTTTTGTCCCAATTCTTCCCATTCCCATTGAAACTTTTCAAATCCCTCTCAAAATTGTTGAAATTCTGTTGAAGCTTTTAAAATTCTCTCTAGAATTTTCAAAATCCATGTCCACATGTTTACAATTTCACGTCAAAAAATGGCTAAAATTCCAGTTGAAATTTTTTCAAAGTCCCTTAAAAATTTTCCAATTTTTGTCCCAATTCTTCCCATTCCCATTGAAACTTTTCAAATCCCTCTCAAAATTGTTGAAATTCTGTTGAAGCTTTTAAAATTCTCTCTAGAATTTTCAAAATCCATGTCCACATGTTTACAATTTCACGTCAAAAATGGCTAAAATTCCAGTTGAAATTTTTTCAAAGTCCCTGAAAAATTTTCCAATTTTTGTCCCAATTCTTCCCATTCCCATTGAAACTTTTCAAATCCCTCTCAAAATTGTTGAAATTCTCTTGAAGCTTTTAAAATTCTCTCTAGAATTTTCAAAATCCATGGCCACATGTTTACAATTTCACGTCAAAAAATGGCTAAAATTCCAGTTGAAATTTTTTCAAAGTCCCTTAAAAATTTTCCAATTTTTGTCCCAATTCTTCCCATTCCCATTGAAACTTTTCAAATCCCTCTCAAAATTGTTGAAATTCTCTTGAAGCTTTTAAAATTCTCTCTAGAATTTTCAAAATCCATGTCCACATGTTTACAATTTCACGTCAAAAAATGGCTAAAATTCCAGTTGAAATTTTTTCAAAGTCCCTTAAAAATTTTCCAATTTTTGTCCCAATTCTTCCCATTCCCATTGAAACTTTTCAAATCCCTCTCAAAATTGTTGAAATTCTGTTGAAGCTTTTAAAATTCTCTCTAGAATTTTCAAAATCCACTTCAACATGTTTACAATTTCACGTCAAAAAATGGCTAAAATTCCAGTTGAAATTTTTTCAAAGTCCCTTAAAAATTTTCCAATTTTTGTCCCAATTCTTCCCATTCCCATTGAAACTTTTCAAATCCCTCTCAAAATTGTTGAAATTCTCTTGAAGCTTTTAAAATTCTCTCTAGAATTTTCAAAATCCATGTCCACATGTTTACAATTTCACGTCAAAAATGGCTAATATTCCAGTTGAAATTTTTTCAAAGTCCCTTAAAAATTTTCCAATTTTTGTCCCAATTCTTCCCATTCCCATTGAAACTTTTCAAATCCCTCTCAAAATTGTTGAAATTCTCTTGAAGCTTTTAAAATTCTCTCTAGAATTTTCAAAATCCATGGCCACATGTTTACAATTTCACATCAAAAAATGGCTAAAATTCCAGTTGAAATTTTTCAAAGTCCCTTCAAAATTTTCCAATTTTTGTCCCAATTCTTTCCCATTCCCATTGAAACTTTTCAAATCCCTCTCAAAATTGTTGAAATTCTCTTGAAGCTTTTAAAATTCTCTCTAGAATTTTCAAAATCCATGGCCACATGTTTACAATTTCACGTCAAAAAATGGCTAAAATTCCAGTTGAAATTTTTTCAAAGTCCCTGAAAAATTTTCCAATTTTTGTCCCAATTCTTCCCATTCCCATTGAAACTTTTCAAATCCCTCTCAAAATTGTTGAAATTCTGTTGAAGCTTTTAAAATTCTCTCTAGAATTTTCAAAATCCATGTCCACATGTTTACAATTTCACGTCAAAAAATGGCTAAAATTCCAGTTGAAATTTTTTCAAAGTCCCTTAAAAATTTTCCAATTTTTGTCCCAATTCTTCCCATTCCCATTGAAACTTTTCAAATCCCTCTCAGAATTGTTGAAATTCTGTTGAAGCTTTTAAAATTCTCTCTAGAATTTTCAAAATCCATGTCCACATGTTTACAATTTCACGTCAAAAAATGGCTAAAATTCCAGTTGAAATTTTTTCAAAGTCCCTTAAAAATTTTCCAATTTTTGTCCCAATTCTTCCCATTCCCATTGAAACTTTTCAAATCCCTCTCAAAATTGTTGAAATTCTGTTGAAGCTTTTAAAATTCTCTCTAGAATTTTCAAAATCCACTTCAACATGTTTACAATTTCACGTCAAAAAATGGCTAAAATTCCAGTTGAAATTTTTTCAAAGTCCCTTAAAAATTTTCCAATTTTTGTCCCAATTCTTCCCATTCCCATTGAAACTTTTCAAATCCCTCTCAGAATTGTTGAAATTCTCTTGAAGCTTTTAAAATTCTCTCTAGAATTTTCAAAATCCATGGCCACATGTTTACAATTTCACGTCAAAAAAATGGCTAAAATTCCAGTTGAAATTTTTTCAAAGTCCCTTAAAAAATTTCCAATTTTTGTCCCAATTCTTCCCATTCCCATTGAAACTTTTCAAATCCCTCTCAAAATTGTTGAAATTCTCTTGAAGCTTTTAAAATTCTCTCTAGAATTTTCAAAATCCATGTCCATATGTTTACAATTTCACGTCAAAAAATGGCTAAAATTCCAGTTGAAATTTTTTCAAAGTCCCTTAAAAATTTTCCAATTTTTGTCCCAATTCTTCCCATTCCCATTGAAACTTTTCAAATCCCTCTCAAAATTGTTGAAATTCTCTTGAAGCTTTTAAAATTCTCTCTAGAATTTTCAAAATCCATGTCCACATGTTTACAATTTCACGTCAAAAAATGGCTAAAATTCCAGTTGAAATTTTTTCAAAGTCCCTTAAAAATTTTCCAATTTTTGTCCCAATTCTTCCCATTCCCATTGAAACTTTTCAAATCCCTCTCAAAATTGTTGAAATTCTGTTGAAGCTTTTAAAATTCTCTCTAGAATTTTCAAAATCCATGTCCACATGTTTACAATTTCACGTCAAAAAATGGCTAAAATTCCAGTTGAAATTTTTTCAAAGTCCCTTAAAAATTTTCCAATTTTTGTCCCAATTCTTCCCATTCCCATTGAAACTTTTCAAATCCCTCTCAGAATTGTTGAAATTCTGTTGAAGCTTTTAAAATTCTCTCTAGAATTTTCAAAATCCATGTCCACATGTTTACAATTTCACGTCAAAAAATGGCTAAAATTCCAGTTGAAATTTTTTCAAAAGTCCCTTAAAAATTTTCCAATTTTTGTCCCAATTCTTCCCATTCCCATTGAAACTTTTCAAATCCCTCTCAAAATTGTTGAAATTCTGTTGAAGCTTTTAAAATTCTCTCTAGAATTTTCAAAATCCACTTCAACATGTTTACAATTTCACGTCAAAAAATGGCTAAAATTCCAGTTGAAATTTTTTCAAAGTCCCTTAAAAATTTTCCAATTTTTGTCCCAATTCTTCCCATTCCCATTGAAACTTTTCAAATCCCTCTCAGAATTGTTGAAATTCTCTTGAAGCTTTTAAAATTCTCTCTAGAATTTTCAAAATCCATGGCCACATGTTTACAATTTCACGTCAAAAAATGGCTAAAATTCCAGTTGAAATTTTTTCAAAGTCCCTTAAAAAATTTCCAATATTTGTCCCAATTCTTCCCATTCCCATTGAAACTTTTCAAATCCCTCTCAAAATTGTTGAAATTCTCTTGAAGCTTTTAAAATTCTCTCTAGAATTTTCAAAATCCATGTCCACATGTTTACAATTTCACGTCAAAAAATGGCTAAAATTCCAGTTGAAATTTTTTCAAAGTCCCTGAAAAATTTTCCAATTTTTGTCCCAATTCTTCCCATTCCCATTGAAACTTTTCAAATCCCTCTCAAAATCGTTGAAATTCTCTTGAAGCTTTTAAAATTCTCTCTAGAATTTTCAAAATCCATGGCCACATGTTTACAATTTCACGTCAAAAAATGGCTAAAATTCCAGTTGAAATTTTTTCAAAGTCCCTTAAAAATTTTCCAATTTTTGTCCCAATTCTTCCCATTCCCATTGAAACTTTTCAAATCCCTCTCAAAATTGTTGAAATTCTGTTGAAGCTTTTAAAATTCTCTCTAGAATTTTCAAAATCCATGTCCACATGTTTACAATTTCACGTCAAAAAATGGCTAAAATTCCAGTTGAAATTTTTTCAAAGTCCCTTAAAAATTTTCCAATTTTTGTCCCAATTCTTCCCATTCCCATTGAAACTTTTCAAATCCCTCTCAAAATTGTTGAAATTCTGTTGAAGCTTTTAAAATTCTCTCTAGAATTTTCAAAATCCATGTCCACATGTTTACAATTTCACGTCAAAAAATGGCTAAAATTCCAGTTGAAATTTTTTCAAAGTCCCTGAAAAATTTTCCAATTTTTGTCCCAATTCTTCCCATTCCCATTGAAACTTTTCAAATCCCTCTCAAAATTGTTGAAATTCTCTTGAAGCTTTTAAAATTCTCTCTAGAATTTTCAAAATCCATGGCCACATGTTTACAATTTCACGTCAAAAAATGGCTAAAATTCCAGTTGAAATTTTTTCAAAGTCCCTTAAAAATTTTCCAATTTTTGTCCCAATTCTTCCCATTCCCATTGAAACTTTTCAAATCCCTCTCAAAATTGTTGAAATTCTCTTGAAGCTTTTAAAATTCTCTCTAGAATTTTCAAAATCCATGTCCACATGTTTACAATTTCACGTCAAAAAATTGCTAAAATTCCAGTTGAAATTTTTCAAAGTCCCTTAAAAATTTTACAATTTTTGTCCCAATTCTTCCCATTCCCATTGAAACTTTTCAAATCCTCTCAAAATTGTTGAAATTCTGTTGAAGCTTTTAAAATTCTCTCTAGAATTTTCAAAATCCATGTCCACATGTTTACAATTTCACGTCAAAAAATGGCTAAAATTCCAGTTGAAATTTTTTCAAAGTCCCTTAAAAATTTTCCAATTTTTGTCCCAATTCTTCCCATTCCCATTGAAACTTTTCAAATCCCTCTCAAAATTGTTGAAATTCTGTTGAAGCTTTTAAAATTCTCTCTAGAATTTTCAAAATCCACTTCAACATGTTTACAATTTCACGTCAAAAAATGGCTAAAATTCCAGTTGAAATTTTTTCAAAGTCCCTTAAAAATTTTCCAATTTTTGTCCCAATTCTTCCCATTCCCATTGAAACTTTTCAAATCCCTCTCAAAATTGTTGAAATTCTCTTGAAGCTTTTAAAATTCTCTCTAGAATTTTCAAAATCCATGTCCACATGTTTACAATTTCACGTCAAAAATGGCTAATATTCCAGTTGAAATTTTTTCAAAGTCCCTTAAAAATTTTCCAATTTTTGTCCCAATTCTTCCCATTCCCATTGAAACTTTTCAAATCCCTCTCAAAATTGTTGAAATTCTCTTGAAGCTTTTAAAATTCTCTCTAGAATTTTCAAAATCCATGGCCACATGTTTACCAATTTCACATCAAAAAATGGCTAAAATTCCAGTTGAAATTTTTTCAAAGTCCCTTAAAAATTTTCCAATTTTTGTCCCAATTCTTCCCATTCCCATTGAAACTTTTCAAATCCCTCTCAAAATTGTTGAAATTCTCTTGAAGCTTTTAAAATTCTCTCTAGAATTTTCAAATCCATGTCCACATGTTTACAATTTCACGTCAAAAAATGGCTAAAATTCCAGTTGAAATTTTTTCAAAGTCCCTTCAAAATTTTCCAATTTTTGTCCCAATTCTTCCCATTCCCATTGAAACTTTTCAAATCCCTCTCAAAATTGTTGAAATTCTCTTGAAGCTTTTAAAATTCTCTCTAGAATTTTCAAAATCCATGTCCACATGTTTACAATTTCACATAAAAAAATGGCTAAAATTCCAGTTGAAACTTTTTCAAAGTCCCTTAAAAATTTTCCAATTTTTGTCCCAATTCTTCCCATTCCCATTGAAACTTTTCAAATCCCTCTCAAAATTGTTGAAATTCTGTTGAAGCTTTTAAAATTCTCTCTAGAATTTTCAAAATCCATGTCCACATGTTTACAATTTCACGTCAAAAATGGCTAATATTCCAGTTGAAATTTTTTCAAAGTCCCTTAAAAATTTTCCAATTTTTGTCCCAATTCTTCCCATTCCCATTGAAACTTTTCAAATCCCTCTCAGAATTGTTGAAATTCTGTTGAAGCTTTTAAAATTCTCTCTAGAATTTTCAAATTCCATGTCCACATGTTTACAATTTCACGTCAAAAAATGGCTAAAATTCCAGTTGAAATTTTTTCAAAGTCCCTTAAAAATTTTCCAATTTTTGTCCCAATTCTTCCCATTCCCATTGAAACTTTTCAAATCCCTCTCAAAATTGTTGAAATTCTGTTGAAGCTTTTAAAATTCTCTCTAGAATTTTCAAAATCCATGTCCACATGTTTACAATTTCACGTCAAAAAATGGCTAAAATTCCAGTTGAAATTTTTTCAAAGTCCCTTAAAAATTTTCCAATTTTTGTCCCAATTCTTCCCATTCCCATTGAAACTTTTCAAATCCCTCTCAAAATTGTTGAAATTCTCTTGAAGCTTTTAAAATTCTCTCTAGAATTTTCAAAATCCATGTCCACATGTTTACAATTTCACGTCAAAAAATGGCTAAAATTCCAGTTGAAATTTTTTCAAAGTCCCTTCAAAATTTTCCAATTTTTGTCCCAATTCTTCCCATTCCCATTGAAACTTTTCAAATCCCTCTCAAAATTGTTGAAATTCTGTTGAAGCTTTTAAAATTCTCTCTAGAATTTTCAAAATCCATGTCCACATGTTTACAATTTCACATAAAAAAATGGCTAAAATTCCAGTTGAAACTTTTTCAAAGTCCCTTAAAAATTTTCCAATTTTTGTCCCAATTCTTCCCATTCCCATTGAAACTTTTCAAATCCCTCTCAAAATTGTTGAAATTCTGTTGAAGCTTTTAAAATTCTCTCTAGAATTTTCAAAATCCATGTCCACATGTTTACAATTTCACGTCAAAAATGGCTAATATTCCAGTTGAAATTTTTTCAAAGTCCCTTAAAAATTTTCCAATTTTTGTCCCAATTCTTCCCATTCCCATTGAAACTTTTCAAATCCCTCTCAGAATTGTTGAAATTCTGTTGAAGCTTTTAAAATTCTCTCTAGAATTTTCAAATTCCATGTCCACATGTTTACAATTTCACGTCAAAAAATGGCTAAAATTCCAGTTGAAATTTTTTCAAAGTCCCTTAAAAATTTTCCAATTTTTGTCCCAATTCTTCCCATTCCCATTGAAACTTTTCAAATCCCTCTCAAAATTGTTGAAATTCTGTTGAAGCTTTTAAAATTCTCTCTAGAATTTTCAAAATCCATGGCCACATGTTTACAATTTCACGTCAAAAAATGGCTAAAATTCCAGTTGAAATTTTTTCAAAGTCCCTGAAAAATTTTCCAATTTTTGTCCCAATTCTTCCCATTCCCATTGAAACTTTTCAAATCCCTCTCAAAATTGTTGAAATTCTCTTGAAGCTTTTAAAATTCTCTCTAGAATTTTCAAAATCCATGGCCACATGTTTACAATTTCACGTCAAAAAATGGCTAAAATTCCAGTTGAAATTTTTTCAAAGTCCCTTAAAAATTTTCCAATTTTTGTCCCAATTCTTCCCATTCCCATTGAAACTTTTCAAATCCCTCTCAAAATTGTTGAAATTCTGTTGAAGCTTTTAAAATTCTCTCTAGAATTTTCAAAATCCATGTCCACATGTTTACAATTTCACGTCAAAAAATTGCTAAAATTCCAGTTGAAATTTTTTCAAAGTCCCTTAAAAATTTTACAATTTTTGTCCCAATTCTTCCCATTCCCATTGAAACTTTTCAAATCCCTCTCAAAATTGTTGAAATTCTGTTGAAGCTTTTAAAATTCTCTCTAGAATTTTCAAAATCCATGTCCACATGTTTACAATTTCACGTCAAAAAATGGCTAAAATTCCAGTTGAAATTTTTTCAAAGTCCCTTAAAAATTTTCCAATTTTTGTCCCAATTCTTCCCATTCCCATTGAAACTTTTCAAATCCCTCTCAAAATTGTTGAAATTCTGTTGAAGCTTTTAAAATTCTCTCTAGAATTTTCAAAATCCACTTCAACATGTTTACAATTTCACGTCAAAAAATGGCTAAAATTCCAGTTGAAATTTTTTCAAAGTCCCTTAAAAATTTTCCAATTTTTGTCCCAATTCTTCCCATTCCCATTGAAACTTTTCAAATCCCTCTCAAAATTGTTGAAATTCTCTTGAAGCTTTTAAAATTCTCTCTAGAATTTTCAAAATCCATGTCCACATGTTTACAATTTCACGTCAAAAATGGCTAATATTCCAGTTGAAATTTTTTCAAAGTCCCTTAAAAATTTTCCAATTTTTGTCCCAATTCTTCCCATTCCCATTGAAACTTTTCAAATCCCTCTCAAAATTGTTGAAATTCTCTTGAAGCTTTTAAAATTCTCTCTAGAATTTTCAAAATCCATGGCCACATGTTTACAATTTCACATCAAAAAATGGCTAAAATTCCAGTTGAAATTTTTTCAAAGTCCCTTAAAAATTTTCCAATTTTTGTCCCAATTCTTCCCATTCCCATTGAAACTTTTCAAATCCCTCTCAAAATTGTTGAAATTCTCTTGAAGCTTTTAAAATTCTCTCTAGAATTTTCAAAATCCATGTCCACATGTTTACAATTTCACGTCAAAAAATGGCTAAAATTCCAGTTGAAATTTTTTCAAAGTCCCTTCAAAATTTTCCAATTTTTGTCCCAATTCTTCCCATTCCCATTGAAACTTTTCAAATCCCTCTCAAAATTGTTGAAATTCTGTTGAAGCTTTTAAAATTCTCTCTAGAATTTTCAAAATCCATGTCCACATGTTTACAATTTCACATAAAAAAATGGCTAAAATTCCAGTTGAAACTTTTTCAAAGTCCCTTAAAAATTTTCCAATTTTTGTCCCAATTCTTCCCATTCCCATTGAAACTTTTCAAATCCCTCTCAGAATTGTTGAAATTCTGTTGAAGCTTTTAAAATTCTCTCTAGAATTTTCAAATTCCATGTCCACATGTTTACAATTTCACGTCAAAAAATGGCTAAAATTCCAGTTGAAATTTTTTCAAAGTCCCTTAAAAATTTTCCAATTTTTGTCCCAATTCTTCCCATTCCCATTGAAACTTTTCAAATCCCTCTCAAAATTGTTGAAATTCTGTTGAAGCTTTTAAAATTCTCTCTAGAATTTTCACAATCCATGTCCACATGTTTACAATTTCACGTCAAAAAATGGCTAAAATTCCAGTTGAAATTTTTTCAAAGTCCCTTAAAAATTTTCCAGTTTTTGTCCCAATTCTTCCCATTCCCATTGAAACTTTTCAAATCCCTCTCAAAATTGTTGAAATTCTCTTGAAGCTTTTAAAATTCTCTCTAGAATTTTCAAAATCCATGTCCACATGTTTACAATTTCACGTCAAAAAATGGCTAAAATTCCAGTTGAAATTTTTTCAAAGTCCCTTCAAAATTTTCCAATTTTTGTCCCAATTCTTCCCATTCCCATTGAAACTTTTCAAATCCCTCTCAAAATTGTTGAAATTCTGTTGAAGCTTTTAAAATTCTCTCTAGAATTTTCAAAATCCATGTCCACATGTTTACAATTTCACATAAAAAAATGGCTAAAATTCCAGTTGAAACTTTTTCAAAGTCCCTTAAAAATTTTCCAATTTTTGTCCCAATTCTTCCCATTCCCATTGAAACTTTTCAAATCCCTCTCAAAATTGTTGAAATTCTGTTGAAGCTTTTAAAATTCTCTCTAGAATTTTCAAAATCCATGTCCACATGTTTACAATTTCACGTCAAAAAATGGCTAAAATTCCAGTTGAAATTTTTTCAAAGTCCCTTAAAAATTTTCCAATTTTTGTCCCAATTCTTCCCATTCCCATTGAAACTTTTCAAATCCCTCTCAAAATTGTTGAAATTCTGTTGAAGCTTTTAAAATTCTCTCTAGAATTTTCAAAATCCACTTCAACATGTTTACAATTTCACGTCAAAAAATGGCTAAAATTCCAGTTGAAATTTTTTCAAAGTCCCTTAAAAATTTTCCAATTTTTGTCCCAATTCTTCCCATTCCCATTGAAACTTTTCAAATCCCTCTCAAAATTGTTGAAATTCTCTTGAAGCTTTTAAAATTCTCTCTAGAATTTTCAAAATCCATGTCCACATGTTTACAATTTCACGTCAAAAATGGCTAATATTCCAGTTGAAATTTTTTCAAAGTCCCTTAAAAATTTTCCAATTTTTGTCCCAATTCTTCCCATTCCCATTGAAACTTTTCAAATCCCTCTCAAAATTGTTGAAATTCTCTTGAAGCTTTTAAAATTCTCTCTAGAATTTTCAAAATCCATGGCCACATGTTTACAATTTCACATCAAAAAATGGCTAAAATTCCAGTTGAAATTTTTTCAAAGTCCCTTAAAAATTTTCCAATTTTTGTCCCAATTCTTCCCATTCCCATTGAAACTTTTCAAATCCCTCTCAAAATTGTTGAAATTCTCTTGAAGCTTTTAAAATTCTCTCTAGAATTTTCAAAATCCATGTCCACATGTTTACAATTTCACGTCAAAAAATGGCTAAAATTCCAGTTGAAATTTTTTCAAAGTCCCTTCAAAATTTTCCAATTTTTGTCCCAATTCTTCCCATTCCCATTGAAACTTTTCAAATCCCTCTCAAAATTGTTGAAATTCTGTTGAAGCTTTTAAAATTCTCTCTAGAATTTTCAAAATCCATGTCCACATGTTTACAATTTCACATAAAAAAATGGCTAAAATTCCAGTTGAAACTTTTTCAAAGTCCCTTAAAAATTTTCCAATTTTTGTCCCAATTCTTCCCATTCCCATTGAAACTTTTCAAATCCCTCTCAGAATTGTTGAAATTCTGTTGAAGCTTTTAAAATTCTCTCTAGAATTTTCAAATTCCATGTCCACATGTTTACAATTTCACGTCAAAAAATGGCTAAAATTCCAGTTGAAATTTTTTCAAAGTCCCTTAAAAATTTTCCAATTTTTGTCCCAATTCTTCCCATTCCCATTGAAACTTTTCAAATCCCTCTCAAAATTGTTGAAATTCTGTTGAAGCTTTTAAAATTCTCTCTAGAATTTTCACAATCCATGTCCACATGTTTACAATTTCACGTCAAAAAATGGCTAAAATTCCAGTTGAAATTTTTTCAAAGTCCCTTAAAAATTTTCCAGTTTTTGTCCCAATTCTTCCCATTCCCATTGAAACTTTTCAAATCCCTCTCAAAATTGTTGAAATTCTCTTGAAGCTTTTAAAATTCTCTCTAGAATTTTCAAAATCCATGTCCACATGTTTACAATTTCACGTCAAAAAATGGCTAAAATTCCAGTTGAAATTTTTTCAAAGTCCCTTCAAAATTTTCCAATTTTTGTCCCAATTCTTCCCATTCCCATTGAAACTTTTCAAATCCCTCTCAAAATTGTTGAAATTCTGTTGAAGCTTTTAAAATTCTCTCTAGAATTTTCAAAATCCATGTCCACATGTTTACAATTTCACATAAAAAAATGGCTAAAATTCCAGTTGAAACTTTTTCAAAGTCCCTTAAAAATTTTCCAATTTTTGTCCCAATTCTTCCCATTCCCATTGAAACTTTTCAAATCCCTCTCAAAATTGTTGAAATTCTGTTGAAGCTTTTAAAATTCTCTCTAGAATTTTCAAAATCCATGTCCACATGTTTACAATTTCACGTCAAAAATGGCTAATATTCCAGTTGAAATTTTTTCAAAGTCCCTTAAAAATTTTCCAATTTTTGTCCCAATTCTTCCCATTCCCATTGAAACTTTTCAAATCCCTCTCAGAATTGTTGAAATTCTGTTGAAGCTTTTAAAATTGTCTCTAGAATTTTCAAATTCCATGTCCACATGTTTACAATTTCACGTCAAAAAATGGCTAAAATTCCAGTTGAAATTTTTTCAAAGTCCCTTAAAAATTTTCCAATTTTTGTCCCAATTCTTCCCATTCCCATTGAAACTTTTCAAATCCCTCTCAAAATTGTTGAAATTCTGTTGAAGCTTTTAAAATTCTCTCTAGAATTTTCAAAATCCATGTCCACATGTTTACAATTTCACGTCAAAAAATGGCTAAAATTCCAGTTGAAATTTTTTCAAAGTCCCTGAAAAATTTTCCAATTTTTGTCCCAATTCTTCCCATTCCCATTGAAACTTTTCAAATCCCTCTCAAAATTGTTGAAATTCTCTTGAAGCTTTTAAAATTCTCTCTAGAATTTTCAAAATCCATGGCCACATGTTTACAATTTCACGTCAAAAAATGGCTAAAATTCCAGTTGAAATTTTTTCAAAGTCCCTTAAAAATTTTCCAATTTTTGTCCCAATTCTTCCCATTCCCATTGAAACTTTTCAAATCCCTCTCAAAATTGTTGAAATTCTGTTGAAGCTTTTAAAATTCTCTCTAGAATTTTCAAAATCCATGTCCACATGTTTACAATTTCACGTCAAAAAATGGCTAAAATTCCAGTTGAAATTTTTTCAAAGTCCCTTAAAAATTTTCCAATTTTTGTCCCAATTCTTCCCATTCCCATTGAAACTTTTCAAATCCCTCTCAAAATCGTTGAAATTCTCTTGAAGCTTTTAAAATTCTCTCTAGAATTTTCAAAATCCATGTCCACATGTTTACAATTTCACGTCAAAAAATGGCTAAAATTCCAGTTGAAATTTTTTCAAAGTCCCTTAAAAATTTTCCAATTTTTGTCCCAATTCTTCCCATTCCCATTGAAACTTTTCAAATCCCTCTCAAAATTGTTGAAATTCTCTTGAAGCTTTTAAAATTCTCTCTAGAATTTTCAAAATCCACTTCAACATGTTTACAATTTCACGTCAAAAAATGGCTAAAATTCCAGTTGAAATTTTTTCAAAGTCCCTTAAAAATTTTCCAATTTTTGTCCCAATTCTTCCCATTCCCATTGAAACTTTTCAAATCCCTCTCAAAATTGTTGAAATTCTGTTGAAGCTTTTAAAATTCTCTCTAGAATTTTCAAAATCCATGTCCACATGTTTACAATTTCACGTCAAAAATGGCTAATATTCCAGTTGAAATTTTTTCAAAGTCCCTTAAAAATTTTCCAATTTTTGTCCCAATTCTTCCCATTCCCATTGAAACTTTTCAAATCCCTCTCAGAATTGTTGAAATTCTGTTGAAGCTTTTAAAATTCTCTCTAGAATTTTCAAAATCCATGTCCACATGTTTACAATTTCACGTCAAAAAATGGCTAAAATTCCAGTTGAAATTTTTTCAAAGTCCCTTAAAAATTTTCCAATTTTTGTCCCAATTCTTCCCATTCCCATTGAAACTTTTCAAATCCCTCTCAAAATTGTTGAAATTCTGTTGAAGCTTTTAAAATTCTCTCTAGAATTTTCAAAATCCATGGCCACATGTTTACAATTTCACGTCAAAAAATGGCTAAAATTCCAGTTGAAATTTTTTCAAAGTCCCTGAAAAATTTTCCAATTTTTGTCCCAATTCTTCCCATTCCCATTGAAACTTTTCAAATCCCTCTCAAAATTGTTGAAATTCTGTTGAAGCTTTTAAAATTCTCTCTAGAATTTTCAAAATCCACTTCAACATGTTTACAATTTCACGTCAAAAAATGGCTAAAATTCCAGTTGAAATTTTTTCAAAGTCCCTTAAAAATTTTCCAATTTTTGTCCCAATTCTTCCCATTCCCATTGAAACTTTTCAAATCCCTCTCAGAATTGTTGAAATTCTCTTGAAGCTTTTAAAATTCTCTCTAGAATTTTCAAAATCCATGTCCACATGTTTACAATTTCACGTCAAAAAATGGCTAAAATTCCAGTTGAAATTTTTTCAAAGTCCCTTAAAAATTTTCCAATTTTTGTCCCAATTCTTCCCATTCCCATTGAAACTTTTCAAATCCCTCTCAAAATTGTTGAAATTCTCTTGAAGCTTTTAAAATTCTCTCTAGAATTTTCAAAATCCATGTCCACATGTTTACAATTTCACGTCAAAAAATGGCTAAAATTCCAGTTGAAATTTTTTCAAAGTCCCTGAAAAAATTTCCAATTTTTGTCCCAATTCTTCCCATTCCCATTGAAACTTTTCAAATCCCTCTCAAAATTGTTGAAATTCTGTTGAAGCTTTTAAAATTCTCTCTAGAATTTTCAAAATCAATGTCCACATGTTTACAATTTCACGTCAAAAAATGGCTAAAATTCCAGTTGAAATTTTTTCAAAGTCCCTGAAAAATTTTCCAATTTTTGTCCCAATTCTTCCCATTCCCATTGAAACTTTTCAAATCCCTCTCAGAATTGTTGAAATTCTCTTGAAGCTTTTAAAATTCTCTCTAGAATTTTCAAAATCCACTTCAACATGTTTACAATTTCACGTCAAAAAATGGCTAAAATTCCAGTTGAAATTTTTTCAAAGTCCCTGAAAAATTTTCCAATTTTTGTCCCAATTCTTCCCATTCCCATTGAAACTTTTCAAATCCCTCTCAAAATTGTTGAAATTCTGTTGAAGCTTTTAAAATTCTCTCTAGAATTTTCAAAATCCATGTCCACATGTTTACAATTTCACGTCAAAAAATGGCTAAAATTCCAGTTGAAATTTTTTCAAAGTCCCTTAAAAATTTTCCAATTTTTGTCCCAATTCTTCCCATTCCCATTGAAACTTTTCAAATCCCTCTCAAAATTGTTGAAATTCTCTTGAAGCTTTTAAAATTCTCTCTAGAATTTTCAAAATCCATGGCCACATGTTTACAATTTCACGTCAAAAAATGGCTAAAATTCCAGTTGAAATTTTTTCAAAGTCCCTGAAAAATTTTCCAATTTTTGTCCCAATTCTTCCCATTCCCATTGAAACTTTTCAAATCCCTCTCAAAATTGTTGAAATTCTGTTGAAGCTTTTAAAATTCTCTCTAGAATTTTCAAAATCCACTTCAACATGTTTACAATTTCACGTCAAAAAATGGCTAAAATTCCAGTTGAAATTTTTTCAAAGTCCCTGAAAAATTTTCCAATTTTTGTCCCAATTCTTCCCATTCCCATTGAAACTTTTCAAATCCCTCTCAGAATTGTTGAAATTCTCTTGAAGCTTTTAAAATTCTCTCTAGAATTTTCAAAATCCATGGCCACATGTTTACAATTTCACGTCAAAAAATGGCTAAAATTCCAGTTGAAATTTTTTCAAAGTCCCTTAAAAAAATTCCAATATTTGTCCCAATTCTTCCCATTCCCATTGAAACTTTTCAAATCCCTCTCAAAATTGTTGAAATTCTCTTGAAGCTTTTAAAATTCTCTCTAGAATTTTCAAAATCCATGTCCACATGTTTACAATTTCACGTCAAAAAATGGCTAAAATTCCAGTTGAAATTTTTTCAAAGTCCCTTAAAAATTTTCCAATTTTTGTCCCAATTCTTCCCATTCCCATTGAAACTTTTCAAATCCCTCTCAAAATCGTTGAAATTCGCTTGAAGCTTTTAAAATTCTCTCTAGAATTTTCAAAATCCATGTCCACATGTTTACAATTTCACGTCAAAAAATGGCTAAAATTCCAGTTGAAATTTTTTCAAAGTCCCTTAAAAATTTTCCAATTTTTGTCCCAATTCTTCCCATTCCCATTGAAACTTTTCAAATCCCTCTCAAAATTGTTGAAATTCTCTTGAAGCTTTTAAAATTCTCTCTAGAATTTTCAAAATCCATGGCCACATGTTTACAATTTCACGTCAAAAAATGGCTAAAATTCCAGTTGAAATTTTTTCAAAGTCCCTGAAAAATTTTCCAATTTTTGTCCCAATTCTTCCCATTCCCATTGAAACTTTTCAAATCCCTCTCAAAATTGTTGAAATTCTCTTGAAGCTTTTAAAATTCTCTCTAGAATTTTCAAAATCCATGGCCACATGTTTACAATTTCACGTCAAAAAATGGCTAAAATTCCAGTTGAAATTTTTTCAAAGTCCCTTAAAAATTTTTCAATTTTTGTCCCAATTCTTCCCATTCCCATTGAAACTTTTCAAATCCCTCTCAAAATTGTTGAAATTCTGTTGAAGCTTTTAAAATTCTCTCTAGAATTTTCAAAATCCATGTCCACATGTTTACAATTTCACGTCAAAAAATGGCTAAAATTCCAGTTGAAATTTTTTCAAAGTCCCTTAAAAATTTTCCAATTTTTGTCCCAATTCTTCCCATTCCCATTGAAACTTTTCAAATCCCTCTCAAAATTGTTGAAATTCTGTTGAAGCTTTTAAAATTCTCTCTAGAATTTTCAAAATCCATGTCCACATGTTTACAATTTCACGTCAAAAAATGGCTAAAATTCCAGTTGAAATTTTTTCAAAGTCCCTTAAAAATTTTCCAATTTTTGTCCCAATTCTTCCCATTCCCATTGAAACTTTTCAAATCCCTCTCAAAATTGTTGAAATTCTGTTGAAGCTTTTAAAATTCTCTCTAGAATTTTCAAAATCCATGGCCACATGTTTACAATTTCACGTCAAAAAATGGCTAAAATTCCAGTTGAAATTTTTTCAAAGTCCCTTAAAAATTTTCCAATTTTTGTCCCAATTCTTCCCATTCCCATTGAAACTTTTCAAATCCCTCTCAAAATTGTTGAAATTCTGTTGAAGCTTTTAAAATTCTCTCTAGAATTTTCAAAATCCATGTCCACATGTTTACAATTTCACGTCAAAAAATTGCTAAAATTCCAGTTGAAATTTTTTCAAAGTCCCTTAAAAATTTTCCAATTTTTGTCCCAATTCTTCCCATTCCCATTGAAACTTTTCAAATCCCTCTCAAAATTGTTGAAATTCTGTTGAAGCTTTTAAAATTCTCTCTAGAATTTTCAAAATCCATGTCCACATGTTTACAATTTCACGTCAAAAAATGGCTAAAATTCCAGTTGAAATTTTTTCAAAGTCCCTTAAAAATTTTCCAATTTTTGTCCCAATTCTTCCCATTCCCATTGAAACTTTTCAAATCCCTCTCAAAATTGTTGAAATTCTGTTGAAGCTTTTAAAATTCTCTCTAGAATTTTCAAAATCCACTTCAACATGTTTACAATTTCACGTCAAAAAATGGCTAAAATTCCAGTTGAAATTTTTTCAAAGTCCCTTAAAAATTTTCCAATTTTTGTCCCAATTCTTCCCATTCCCATTGAAACTTTTCAAATCCCTCTCTAAATTGTTGAAATTCTCTTGAAGCTTTTAAAATTCTCTCTAGAATTTTCAAAATCCATGGCCACATGTTTACAATTTCACGTCAAAAAATGGCTAAAATTCCAGTTGAAATTTTTTCAAAGTCCCTTAAAAATTTTCCAATTTTTGTCCCAATTCTTCCCATTCCCATTGAAACTTTTCAAATCCCTCTCAAAATTGTTGAAATTCTGTTGAAGCTTTTAAAATTCTCTCTAGAATTTTCAAAATCCATGTCCACATGTTTACAATTTCACGTCAAAAAATGGCTAAAATTCCAGTTGAAATTTTTTCAAAGTCCCTTAAAAATTTTCCAATTTTTGTCCCAATTCTTCCCATTCCCATTGAAACTTTTCAAATCCCTCTCAAAATTGTTGAAATTCTCTTGAAGCTTTTAAAATTCTCTCTAGAATTTTCAAAATCCATGTCCACATGTTTACAATTTCACGTCAAAAAATGGCTAAAATTCCAGTTGAAATTTTTTCAAAGTCCCTTAAAAATTTTCCAATTTTTGTCCCAATTCTTCCCATTCCCATTGAAACTTTTCAAATCCCTCTCAAAATTGTTGAAATTCTGTTGAAGCTTTTAAAATTCTCTCTAGAATTTTCAAAATCCACTTCAACATGTTTACAATTTCACGTCAAAAAATGGCTAAAATTCCAGTTGAAATTTTTTCAAAGTCCCTTAAAAATTTTCCAATTTTTGTCCCAATTCTTCCCATTCCCATTGAAACTTTTCAAATCCCTCTCAAAATTGTTGAAATTCTGTTGAAGCTTTCAAAATTCTCTCTAGAATTTTCAAAATCCATGTCCACATGTTTACAATTTCACGTCAAAAATGGCTAATATTCCAGTTGAAATTTTTTCAAAGTCCCTTAAAAATTTTCCAATTTTTGTCCCAATTCTTCCCATTCCCATTGAAACTTTTCAAATCCCTCTCAAAATTGTTGAAATTCTCTTGAAGCTTTTAAAATTCTCTCTAGAATTTTCAAAATCCATGGCCACATGTTTACAATTTCACATCAAAAAATGGCTAAAATTCCAGTTGAAATTTTTTCAAAGTCCCTTAAAAATTTTCCAATTTTTGTCCCAATTCTTCCCATTCCCATTGAAACTTTTCAAATCCCTCTCAAAATTGTTGAAATTCTCTTGAAGCTTTTAAAATTCTCTCTAGAATTTTCAAAATCCATGTCCACATGTTTACAATTTCACGTCAAAAAATGGCTAAAATTCCAGTTGAAATTTTTTCAAAGTCCCTTCAAAATTTTCCAATTTTTGTCCCAATTCTTCCCATTCCCATTGAAACTTTTCAAATCCCTCTCAAAATTGTTGAAATTCTGTTGAAGCTTTTAAAATTCTCTCTAGAATTTTCAAAATCCATGTCCACATGTTTACAATTTCACATAAAAAAATGGCTAAAATTCCAGTTGAAACTTTTTCAAAGTCCCTTAAAAATTTTCCAATTTTTGTCCCAATTCTTCCCATTCCCATTGAAACTTTTCAAATCCCTCTCAAAATTGTTGAAATTCTGTTGAAGCTTTTAAAATTCTCTCTAGAATTTTCAAAATCCATGTCCACATGTTTACAATTTCACGTCAAAAATGGCTAATATTCCAGTTGAAATTTTTTCAAAGTCCCTTAAAAATTTTCCAATTTTTGTCCCAATTCTTCCCATTCCCATTGAAACTTTTCAAATCCCTCTCAGAATTGTTGAAATTCTGTTGAAGCTTTTAAAATTCTCTCTAGAATTTTCAAATTCCATGTCCACATGTTTACAATTTCACGTCAAAAAATGGCTAAAATTCCAGTTGAAATTTTTTCAAAGTCCCTTAAAAATTTTCCAATTTTTGTCCCAATTCTTCCCATTCCCATTGAAACTTTTCAAATCCCTCTCAAAATTGTTGAAATTCTGTTGAAGCTTTTAAAATTCTCTCTAGAATTTTCAAAATCCATGTCCACATGTTTACAATTTCACGTCAAAAAATGGCTAAAATTCCAGTTGAAATTTTTTCAAAGTCCCTTAAAAATTTTCCAATTTTTGTCCCAATTCTTCCCATTCCCATTGAAACTTTTCAAATCCCTCTCCAAATTGTTGAAATTCTCTTGAAGCTTTTAAAATTCTCTCTAGAATTTTCAAAATCCATGTCCACATGTTTACAATTTCACGTCAAAAAATGGCTAAAATTCCAGTTGAAATTTTTTCAAAGTCCCTTCAAAATTTTCCAATTTTTGTCCCAATTCTTCCCATTCCCATTGAAACTTTTCAAATCCCTCTCAAAATTGTTGAAATTCTCTTGAAGCTTTTAAAATTCTCTCTAGAATTTTCAAAATCCATGGCCACATGTTTACAATTTCACATCAAAAAATGGCTAAAATTCCAGTTGAAATTTTTTCAAAGTCCCTTAAAAATTTTCCAATTTTTGTCCCAATTCTTCCCATTCCCATTGAAACTTTTCAAATCCCTCTCAAAATTGTTGAAATTCTCTTGAAGCTTTTAAAATTCTCTCTAGAATTTTCAAAATCCATGTCCACATGTTTACAATTTCACGTCAAAAAATGGCTAAAATTCCAGTTGAAATTTTTTCAAAGTCCCTTCAAAATTTTCCAATTTTTGTCCCAATTCTTCCCATTCCCATTGAAACTTTTCAAATCCCTCTCAAAATTGTTGAAATTCTGTTGAAGCTTTTAAAATTCTCTCTAGAATTTTCAAAATCCATGTCCACATGTTTACAATTTCACATAAAAAAATGGCTAAAATTCCAGTTGAAACTTTTTCAAAGTCCCTTAAAAATTTTCCAATTTTTGTCCCAATTCTTCCCATTCCCATTGAAACTTTTCAAATCCCTCTCAAAATTGTTGAAATTCTGTTGAAGCTTTTAAAATTCTCTCTAGAATTTTCAAAATCCATGTCCACATGTTTACAATTTCACGTCAAAAATGGCTAATATTCCAGTTGAAATTTTTTCAAAGTCCCTTAAAAATTTTCCAATTTTTGTCCCAATTCTTCCCATTCCCATTGAAACTTTTCAAATCCCTCTCAGAATTGTTGAAATTCTGTTGAAGCTTTTAAAATTCTCTCTAGAATTTTCAAATTCCATGTCCACATGTTTACAATTTCACGTCAAAAAATGGCTAAAATTCCAGTTGAAATTTTTTCAAAGTCCCTTAAAAATTTTCCAATTTTTGTCCCAATTCTTCCCATTCCCATTGAAACTTTTCAAATCCCTCTCAAAATTGTTGAAATTCTGTTGAAGCTTTTAAAATTCTCTCTAGAATTTTCAAAATCCATGTCCACATGTTTACAATTTCACGTCAAAAAATGGCTAAAATTCCAGTTGAAATTTTTTCAAAGTCCCTTAAAAATTTTCCAATTTTTGTCCCAATTCTTCCCATTCCCATTGAAACTTTTCAAATCCCTCTCAAAATTGTTGAAATTCTGTTGAAGCTTTTAAAATTCTCTCTAGAATTTTCAAAATCCATGTCCACATGTTTACAATTTCACGTCAAAAAATGGCTAAAATTCCAGTTGAAATTTTTTCAAAGTCCCTTCAAAATTTTCCAATTTTTGTCCCAATTCTTCCCATTCCCATTGAAACTTTTCAAATCCCTCTCAAAATTGTTGAAATTCTGTTGAAGCTTTTAAAATTCTCTCTAGAATTTTCAAAATCCATGTCCACATGTTTACAATTTCACATAAAAAAATGGCTAAAATTCCAGTTGAAACTTTTTCAAAGTCCCTTAAAAATTTTCCAATTTTTGTCCCAATTCTTCCCATTCCCATTGAAACTTTTCAAATCCCTCTCAGAATTGTTGAAATTCTGTTGAAGCTTTTAAAATTCTCTCTAGAATTTTCAAAATCCATGTCCACATGTTTACAATTTCACGTCAAAAAATGGCTAAAATTCCAGTTGAAATTTTTTCAAAGTCCTTAAAAATTTTCCAATTTTTGTCCCAATTCTTCCCATTCCCATTGAAACTTTTCAAATCCCTCTCAAAATTGTTGAAATTCTCTTGAAGCTTTTAAAATTCTCTCTAGAATTTTCAAAATCCATGTCCACATGTTTACAATTTCACGTCAAAAAATGGCTAAAATTCCAGTTGAAATTTTTTCAAAGTCCCTTAAAAATTTTCCAATTTTTGTCCCAATTCTTCCCATTCCCATTGAAACTTTTCAAATCCCTCTCCAAATTGTTGAAATTCTGTTGAAGCTTTTAAAATTCTCTCTAGAATTTTCAAAATCCATGTCCACATGTTTACAATTTCACATAAAAAAATGGCTAAAATTCCAGTTGAAACTTTTTCAAAGTCCCTTAAAAATTTTCCAATTTTTGTCCCAATTCTTCCCATTCCCATTGAAACTTTTCAAATCCCTCTCAAAATTGTTGAAATTCTGTTGAAGCTTTTAAAATTCTCTCTAGAATTTTCAAAATCCATGGCCACATGTTTACAATTTCACGTCAAAAATGGCTAATATTCCAGTTGAAATTTTTTCAAAGTCCCTTAAAAATTTTCCAATTTTTGTCCCAATTCTTCCCATTCCCATTGAAACTTTTCAAATCCCTCTCAAAATTGTTGAAATTCTCTTGAAGCTTTTAAAATTCTCTCTAGAATTTTCAAAATCCATGTCCACATGTTTACAATTTCACGTCAAAAAATGGCTAAAATTCCAGTTGAAATTTTTTCAAAGTCCCTGAAAAATTTTCCAATTTTTGTCCCAATTCTTCCCATTCCCATTGAAACTTTTCAAATCCCTCTCAAAATTGTTGAAATTCTGTTGAAGCTTTTAAAATTCTCTCTAGAATTTTCAAAATCCATGTCCACATGTTTACAATTTCACGTCAAAAAATGGCTAAAATTCCAGTTGAAATTTTTTCAAAGTCCCTGAAAAATTTTCCAATTTTTGTCCCAATTCTTCCCATTCCCATTGAAACTTTTCAAATCCCTCTCAAAATTGTTGAAATTCTCTTGAAGCTTTTAAAATTCTCTCTAGAATTTTCAAAATCCATGGCCACATGTTTACAATTTCACGTCAAAAAATGGCTAAAATTCCAGTTGAAATTTTTTCAAAGTCCCTTAAAAATTTTCCAATTTTTGTCCCAATTCTTCCCATTCCCATTGAAACTTTTCAAATCCCTCTCAGAATTGTTGAAATTCTCTTGAAGCTTTTAAAATTCTCTCTAGAATTTTCAAAATCCATGGCCACATGTTTACAATTTCACGTCAAAAAATGGCTAAAATTCCAGTTGAAATTTTTTCAAAGTCCCTGAAAAATTTTCCAATTTTTGTCCCAATTCTTCCCATTCCCATTGAAACTTTTCAAATCCCTCTCAAAATTGTTGAAATTCTGTTGAAGCTTTTAAAATTCTCTCTAGAATTTTCAAAATCCATGTCCACATGTTTACAATTTCACGTCAAAAAATGGCTAAAATTCCAGTTGAAATTTTTTCAAAGTCCCTGAAAAATTTTCCAATTTTTGTCCCAATTCTTCCCATTCCCATTGAAACTTTTCAAATCCCTCTCAAAATTGTTGAAATTCTCTTGAAGCTTTTAAAATTCTCTCTAGAATTTTCAAAATCCATGGCCACATGTTTACAATTTCACGTCAAAAAATGGCTAAAATTCCAGTTGAAATTTTTTCAAAGTCCCTTAAAAATTTTCCAATTTTTGTCCCAATTCTTCCCATTCCCATTGAAACTTTTCAAATCCCTCTCAAAATTGTTGAAATTCTGTTGAAGCTTTTAAAATTCTCTCTAGAATTTTCAAAATCCATGTCCACATGTTTACAATTTCACGTCAAAAAATTGCTAAAATTCCAGTTGAAATTTTTTCAAAGTCCCTGAAAAATTTTACAATTTTTGTCCCAATTCTTCCCATTCCCATTGAAACTTTTCAAATCCCTCTCAAAATTGTTGAAATTCTGTTGAAGCTTTTAAAATTCTCTCTAGAATTTTCAAAATCCATGTCCACATGTTTACAATTTCACGTCAAAAAATGGCTAAAATTCCAGTTGAAATTTTTTCAAAGTCCCTTAAAAATTTTCCAATTTTTGTCCCAATTCTTCCCATTCCCATTGAAACTTTTCAAATCCCTCTCAAAATTGTTGAAATTCTGTTGAAGCTTTTAAAATTCTCTCTAGAATTTTCAAAATCCACTTCAACATGTTTACAATTTCACGTCAAAAAATGGCTAAAATTCCAGTTGAAATTTTTTCAAAGTCCCTTAAAAATTTTCCAATTTTTGTCCCAATTCTTCCCATTCCCATTGAAACTTTTCAAATCCCTCTCAAAATTGTTGAAATTCTGTTGAAGCTTTTAAAATTCTCTCTAGAATTTTCAAAATCCATGTCCACATGTTTACAATTTCACGTCAAAAATGGCTAATATTCCAGTTGAAATTTTTTCAAAGTCCCTTAAAAATTTTCCAATTTTTGTCCCAATTCTTCCCATTCCCATTGAAACTTTGCAAATCCCTCTCAGAATTGTTGAAATTCTGTTGAAGCTTTTAAAATTCTCTCTAGAATTTTCAAAATCCATGTCCACATGTTTACAATTTCACGTCAAAAAATGGCTAAAATTCCAGTTGAAATTTTTTCAAAGTCCCTTAAAAATTTTCCAATTTTTGTCCCAATTCTTCCCATTCCCATTGAAACTTTTCAAATCCCTCTCAAAATTGTTGAAATTCTGTTGAAGCTTTTAAAATTCTCTCTAGAATTTTCAAAATCCATGTCCACATGTTTACAATTTCACGTCAAAAAATGGCTAAAATTCCAGTTGAAATTTTTTCAAAGTCCCTGAAAAATTTTCCAATTTTTGTCCCAATTCTTCCCATTCCCATTGAAACTTTTCAAATCCCTCTCAAAATTGTTGAAATTCTGTTGAAGCTTTTAAAATTCTCTCTAGAATTTTCAAAATCCACTTCAACATGTTTACAATTTCACGTCAAAAAATGGCTAAAATTCCAGTTGAAATTTTTTCAAAGTCCCTTAAAAATTTTCCAATTTTTGTCCCAATTCTTCCCATTCCCATTGAAACTTTTCAAATCCCTCTCAGAATTGTTGAAATTCTCTTGAAGCTTTTAAAATTCTCTCTAGAATTTTCAAAATCCATGTCCACATGTTTACAATTTCACGTCAAAAAATGGCTAAAATTCCAGTTGAAATTTTTTCAAAGTCCCTTAAAAATTTTCCAATTTTTGTCCCAATTCTTCCCATTCCCATTGAAACTTTTCAAATCCCTCTCAAAATTGTTGAAATTCTCTTGAAGCTTTTAAAATTCTCTCTAGAATTTTCAAAATCCATGTCCACATGTTTACAATTTCACGTCAAAAAATGGCTAAAATTCCAGTTGAAATTTTTTCAAAGTCCCTGAAAAAATTTCCAATTTTTGTCCCAATTCTTCCCATTCCCATTGAAACTTTTCAAATCCCTCTCAAAATTGTTGAAATTCTCTTGAAGCTTTTAAAATTCTCTCTAGAATTTTCAAAATCCACTTCAACATGTTTACAATTTCACGTCAAAAAATGGCTAAAATTCCAGTTGAAATTTTTTCAAAGTCCCTGAAAAATTTTCCAATTTTTGTCCCAATTCTTCCCATTATTGAAACTTTTCAAATCCCTCTCAAAATTGTTGAAATTCTCTTGAAGCTTTTAAAATTCTCTCTAGAATTTTCAAAATCCACTTCAACATGTTTACAATTTCACGTCAAAAAATGGCTAAAATTCCAGTTGAAATTTTTTCAAAGTCCCTGAAAAATTTTCCAATTTTTGTCCCAATTCTTCCCATTCCCATTGAAACTTTTCAAATCCCTCTCAAAATTGTTGAAATTCTGTTGAAGCTTTTAAAATTCTCTCTAGAATTTTCAAAATCCATGTCCACATGTTTACAATTTCACGTCAAAAAATGGCTAAAATTCCAGTTGAAATTTTTTCAAAGTCCCTTAAAAATTTTCCAATTTTTGTCCCAATTCTTCCCATTCCCATTGAAACTTTTCAAATCCCTCTCAAAATTGTTGAAATTCTGTTGAAGCTTTTAAAATTCTCTCTAGAATTTTCAAAATCCATGTCCACATGTTTACAATTTCACGTCACGTCAAAAAATTGCTGAAATTCCAGTTGAAATTTTTTCAAAGTCCCTTAAAAATTTTCCAATTTTTGTCCCAATTCTTCCCATTCCCATTGAAACTTTTCAAATCCCTCTCAAAATTGTTGAAATTCTGTTGAAGCTTTTAAAATTCTCTCTAGAATTTTCAAAATCCATGTCCACATGTTTACAATTTCACGTCAAAAATGGCTAAAATTCCAGTTGAAATTTTTTCAAAGTCCCTTAAAAATTTTCCAATTTTTGTCCCAATTCTTCCCATTCCCATTGAAACTTTTCAAATCCCTCTCAAAATTGTTGAAATTCTCTTGAAGCTTTTAAAATTCTCTCTAGAATTTTCAAAATCCATGTCCACATGTTTACAATTTCACGTCAAAAAATGGCTAAAATTCCAGTTGAAATTTTTTCAAAGTCCCTTAAAAATTTTCCAATTTTTGTCCCAATTCTTCCCATTCCCATTGAAACTTTTCAAATCCCTCTCAAAATTGTTGAAATTCTGTTGAAGCTTTTAAAATTCTCTCTAGAATTTTCAAAATCCATGTCCACATGTTTACAATTTCACGTCAAAAAATGGCTAAAATTCCAGTTGAAATTTTTTCAAAGTCCCTTAAAAATTTTCCAATTTTTGTCCCAATTCTTCCCATTCCCATTGAAACTTTTCAAATCCCTCTCAAAATTGTTGAAATTCTGTTGAAGCTTTTAAAATTCTCTCTAGAATTTTCAAAATCCATGTCCACATGTTTACAATTTCACGTCAAAAAATGGCTAAAATTCCAGTGAAATTTTTTCAAAGTCCCTTAAAAATTTTCCAATTTTTGTCCCAATTCTTCCCATTTCCATTGAAACTTTTCAAATCCCTCTCAAAATTGTTGAAATTCTCTTGAAGCTTTTAAAATTCTCTCTAGAATTTTCAAAATCCATGTCCACATGTTTACAATTTCACGTCAAAAATGGCTAAAATTCCAGTTGAAATTTTTCAAAGTCCCTTAAAAATTTTCCAATTTTTGTCCCAATTCTTCCCATTCCCATTGAAACTTTTCAAATCCCTCTCAAAATTGTTGAAATTCTGTTGAAGCTTTTAAAATTCTCTCTAGAATTTTCAAAATCCATGTCCACATGTTTACAATTTCACGTCAAAAATGGCTAAAATTCCAGTTGAAATTTTTTCAAAGTCCCTTAAAAATTTTCCAATTTTTGTCCCAATTCTTCCCATTCCCATTGAAACTTTTCAAATCCCTCTCAGAATTGTTGAAATTCTCTTGAAGCTTTTAAAATTTCTCTCTAGAATTTTCAAAATCCATGTCCACATGTTTACAATTTCACGTCAAAAAATGGCTAAAATTCCAGTTGAAATTTTATCAAAGTCCCTTAAAAATTTTCCAATTTTTGTCCCAATTCTTCCCATTCCCATTGAAACTTTTCAAATCCCTCTCAAAATTGTTGAAATTCTCTTGAAGCTTTTAAAATTCTCTCTAGAATTTTCAAAATCCATGTCCACATGTTTACAATTTCACGTCAAAAAATGGCTAAAATTCCAGTTGAAATTTTTTCAAAGTCCCTGAAAAAATTTCCAATTTTTGTCCCAATTCTTCCCATTCCCATTGAAACTTTTCAAATCCCTCTCAAAATTGTTGAAATTCTCTTGAAGCTTTTAAAATTCTCTCTAGAATTTTCAAAATCCACTTCAACATGTTTACAATTTCACGTCAAAAAATGGCTAAAATTCCAGTTGAAATTTTTTCAAAGTCCCTGAAAAATTTTCCAATTTTTGTCCCAATTCTTCCCATTCCCATTGAAACTTTTCAAATCCCTCTCAAAATTGTTGAAATTCTGTTGAAGCTTTTAAAATTCTCTCTAGAATTTTCAAAATCCATGTCCACATGTTTACAATTTCACGTCAAAAAATGGCTAAAATTCCAGTTGAAATTTTTTCAAAGTCCCTGAAAAATTTTCCAATTTTGTCCCAATTCTTCCCATTCCCATTGAAACTTTTCAAATCCCTCTCAAAATTGTTGAAATTCTCTTGAAGCTTTTAAAATTCTCTCTAGAATTTTCAAAATCCACTTCAACATGTTTACAATTTCACGTCAAAAAATGGCTAAAATTCCAGTTGAAATTTTTTCAAAGTCCCTGAAAAATTTTCCAATTTTTGTCCCAATTCTTCCCATTCCCATTGAAACTTTTCAAATCCCTCTCCAAATGGTTGAAATTCTGTTGAAGCTTTTAAAATTCTCTCTAGAATTTTTCAAAATCCACTTCAACATGTTTACAATTTCACGTCAAAAAATGGCTAAAATTCCAGTTGAAATTTTTTCAAAGTCCCTTAAAAATTTCCAATTTTTGTCCCAATTCTTCCCATTCCCATTGAAACTTTTCAAATCCCTCTCAAAATTGTTGAAATTCTGTTGAAGCTTTTAAAATTCTCTCTAGAATTTTCAAAATCCATGTCCACATGTTTACAATTTCACGTCAAAAAATGGCTAAAATTCCAGTTGAAATTTTTTCAAAGTCCCTTAAAAAATTTCCAATTTTTGTCCCAATTCTTCCCATTCCCATTGAAACTTTTCAAATCCCTCTCAAAATTGTTGAAATTCTCTTGAAGCTTTTAAAATTCTCTCTAGAATTTTCAAAATCCATGTCCACATGTTTACAATTTCACGTCAAAAAATGGCTAAAATTCCAGTTGAAATTTTTTCAAAGTCCCTGAAAAATTTTCCAATTTTTGTCCCAATTCTTCCCATTCCCATTGAAACTTTTCAAATCCCTCTCAAAATTGTTGAAATTCTCTTGAAGCTTTTAAAATTCTCTCTAGAATTTTCAAAATCCATGTCCACATGTTTACAATTTCACGTCAAAAATGGCTAAAATTCCAGTTGAAATTTTTTCAAAGTCCCTTAAAAATTTTCCAATTTTTGTCCCAATTCTTCCCATTCCCATTGAAACTTTTCAAATCCCTCTCAAAATTGTTGAAATTCTGTTGAAGCTTTTAAAATTCTCTCTAGAATTTTCAAAATCCACTTCAACATGTTTACAATTTCACGTCAAAAATGGCTAATATTCCAGTTGAAATTTTTTCAAAGTCCCTTAAAAATTTTCCAATTTTTGTCCCAATTCTTCCCATTCCCATTGAAACTTTGCAAATCCCTCTCAGAATTGTTGAAATTCTGTTGAAGCTTTTAAAATTCTCTCTAGAATTTTCAAATTCCATGTCCACATGTTTACAATTTCACGTCAAAAAATGGGTAAAATTCCAGTTGAAATTTTTTCAAAGTCCCTTAAAAAATTTCCAATTTTTGTCCCAATTCTTCCCATTCCCATTGAAACTTTTCAAATCCCTCTCAAAATTGTTGAAATTCTGTTGAAGCTTTTAAAATTCTCTCTAGAATTTTCAAAATCCATGTCCACATGTTTACAATTTCACGTCAAAAAATGGCTAAAATTCCAGTTGAAATTTTTTCAAAGTCCCTGAAAAATTTTCCAATTTTTGTCCCAATTCTTCCCATTCCCATTGAAACTTTTCAAATCCCTCTCAAAATTGTTGAAATTCTCTTGAAGCTTTTAAAATTCTCTCTAGAATTTTCAAAATCCATGTCCACATGTTTACAATTTCACGTCAAAAAATGGCTAAAATTCCAGTTGAAATTTTTTCAAAGTCCCTTAAAAATTTTCCAATTTTTGTCCCAATTCTTCCCATTCCCATTGAAACTTTTCAAATCCCTCTCAGAATTGTTGAAATTCTCTTGAAGCTTTTAAAATTCTCTCTAGAATTTTCAAAATCCATGTCCACATGTTTACAATTTCACGTCAAAAAATGGCTAAAATTCCAGTTGAAATTTTTTCAAAGTCCCTTAAAAATTTTCCAATTTTTGTCCCAATTCTTCCCATTCCCATTGAAACTTTGCAAATCCCTCTCAAAATTGTTGAAATTCTGTTGAAGCTTTTAAAATTCTCTCTAGAATTTTCAAAATCCATGGCCACATGTTTACAATTTCACGTCAAAAAATGGCTAAAATTCCAGTTGAAATTTTTTCAAAGTCCCTTAAAAATTTTCCAATTTTTGTCCCAATTCTTCCCATTCCCATTGAAACTTTTCAAATCCCTCTCAAAATTGTTGAAATTCTCTTGAAGCTTTTAAAATTCTCTCTAGAATTTTCAAAATCCATGTCCACATGTTTACAATTTCACGTCAAAAAATGGCTAAAATTCCAGTTGAAATTTTTTCAAAGTCCCTGAAAAATTTTCCAATTTTTGTCCCAATTCTTCCCATTCCCATTGAAACTTTTCAAATCCCTCTCAGAATTGTTGAAATTCTCTTGAAGCTTTTAAAATTCTCTCTAGAATTTTCAAAATCCATGTCCACATGTTTACAATTTCACGTCAAAAAATGGCTAAAATTCCAGTTGAAATTTTTTCAAAGTCCCTTAAAAAATTTCCAATTTTTGTCCCAATTCTTCCCATTCCCATTGAAACTTTTCAAATCCCTCTCAAAATTGTTGAAATTCTCTTGAAGCTTTTAAAATTCTCTCTAGAATTTTCAAAATCCATGTCCACATGTTTACAATTTCACGTCAAAAATGGCTAAAATTCCAGTTGAATTTTTTCAAAGTCCCTTAAAAATTTTCCAATTTTTGTCCCAATTCTTCCCATTCCCATTGAAACTTTTCAAATCCCTCTCAAAATTGTTGAAATTCTGTTGAAGCTTTTAAAATTCTCTCTAGAATTTTCAAAATCCACTTCAACATGTTTACAATTTCACGTCAAAAATGGCTAATATTCCAGTTGAAATTTTTTCAAAGTCCCTTAAAAATTTTCCAATTTTTGTCCCAATTCTTCCCATTCCCATTGAAACTTTTCAAATCCCTCTCAAAATTGTTGAAATTCTGTTGAAGCTTTTAAAATTCTCTCTAGAATTTTCAAATTCCATGTCCACATGTTTACAATTTCACGTCAAAAAATGGGTAAAATTCCAGTTGAAATTTTTTCAAAGTCCCTTAAAAAATTTCCAATTTTTGTCCCAATTCTTCCCATTCCCATTGAAACTTTTCAAATCCCTCTCAAAATTGTTGAAATTCTGTTGAAGCTTTTAAAATTCTCTCTAGAATTTTCAAAATCCATGTCCACATGTTTACAATTTCACGTCAAAAAATGGCTAAAATTCCAGTTGAAATTTTTTCAAAGTCCCTGAAAAATTTTCCAATTTTTGTCCCAATTCTTCCCATTCCCATTGAAACTTTTCAAATCCCTCTCAAAATTGTTGAAATTCTCTTGAAGCTTTTAAAATTCTCTCTAGAATTTTCAAAATCCATGTCCACATGTTTACAATTTCACGTCAAAAAATGGCTAAAATTCCAGTTGAAATTTTTTCAAAGTCCCTTCAAAATTTTCCAATTTTTGTCCCAATTCTTCCCATTCCCATTGAAACTTTTCAAATCCCTCTCAGAATTGTTGAAATTCTCTTGAAGCTTTTAAAATTCTCTCTAGAATTTTCAAAATCCATGTCCACATGTTTACAATTTCACGTCAAAAAATGGCTAAAATTCCAGTTGAAATTTTTTCAAAGTCCCTTAAAAATTTTCCAATTTTTGTCCCAATTCTTCCCATTCCCATTGAAACTTTGCAAATCCCTCTCAAAATTGTTGAAATTCTGTTGAAGCTTTTAAAATTCTCTCTAGAATTTTCAAAATCCATGGCCACATGTTTACAATTTTACGTCAAAAAATGGCTAAAATTCCAGTTGAAATTTTTTCAAAGTCCCTTAAAAATTTTCCAATTTTTGTCCCAATTCTTCCCATTCCCATTGAAACTTTTCAAATCCCTCTCAAAATTGTTGAAATTCTCTTGAAGCTTTTAAAATTCTCTCTAGAATTTTCAAAATCCATGTCCACATGTTTACAATTTCACGTCAAAAAATGGCTAAAATTCCAGTTGAAATTTTTTCAAAGTCCCTGAAAAATTTTCCAATTTTTGTCCCAATTCTTCCCATTCCCATTGAAACTTTTCAAATCCCTCTCAGAATTGTTGAAATTCTCTTGAAGCTTTTAAAATTCTCTCTAGAATTTTCAAAATCCATGTCCACATGTTTACAATTTCACGTCAAAAAATGGCTAAAATTCCAGTTGAAATTTTTTCAAAGTCCCTTAAAAATTTTCCAATTTTTGTCCCAATTCTTCCCATTCCCATTGAAACTTTTCAAATCCCTCTCCAAATGGTTGAAATTCTGTTGAAGCTTTTAAAATTCTCTCTAGAATTTTCAAAATCCATGTCCACATGTTTACAATTTCACGTCAAAAAATGGCTAAAATTCCAGTTGAAATTTTTTCAAAGTCCCTTAAAAATTTTCCAATTTTTGTCCCAATTCTTCCCATTCCCATTGAAACTTTTCAAATCCCTCTCAAAATTGTTGAAATTCTCTTGAAGCTTTTAAAATTCTCTCTAGAATTTTCAAAATCCATGGCCACATGTTTACAATTTCACGTCAAAAAATGGCTAAAATTCCAGTTGAAATTTTTTCAAAGTCCCTGAAAAATTTTCCAATTTTTTGTCCCAATTCTTCCCATTCCCATTGAAACTTTTCAAATCCCTCTCAAAATTGTTGAAATTCTCTTGAAGCTTTTAAAATTCTCTCTAAATTTTCAAAATCCACTTCAACATGTTTACAATTTCACGTCAAAAAATGGCTAAAATTCCAGTTGAAATTTTTTCAAAGTCCCTTAAAAATTTTCCAATTTTTGTCCCAATTCTTCCCATTCCCATTGAAACTTTTCAAATCCCTCTCAAAATTGTTGAAATTCTGTTGAAGCTTTTAAAATTCTCTCTAGAATTTTCAAAATCCATGTCCACATGTTCACAATTTCACGTCAAAAAATGGCTAATATTCCAGTTGAAATTTTTTCAAAGTCCCTTAAAAATTTTCCAATTTTTGTCCCAATTCTTCCCATTCCCATTGAAACTTTTCAAATCCCTCTCAGAATTGTTGAAATTCTCTTGAAGCTTTTAAAATTCTCTCTAGAATTTTCAAAATCCATGTCCACATGTTTACAATTTCACGTCAAAAAATTGCTAAAATTCCAGTTGAAATTTTTTCAAAGTCCCTTAAAAATTTTCCAATTTTTGTCCAATTCTTCCCATTCCCATTGAAACTTTTCAAATCCCTCTCAAAATTGTTGAAATTCTCTTGAAGCTTTTAAAATTCTCTCTAGAATTTTTCAAAATCCATGGCCACATGTTTACAATTTCACGTCAAAAAATGGCTAAAATTCCAGTTGAAATTTTTTCAAAGTCCCTTAAAAATTTTCCAATTTTTGTCCCAATTCTTCCCATTCCCATTGAAACTTTTCAAATCCCTCTCAGAATTGTTGAAATTCTGTTGAAGCTTTTAAATTCTCTCTAGAATTTTCAAAATCCATGTCCACATGTTTACAATTTCACGTCAAAAAATGGCTAAAATTCCAGTTGAAATTTTTTCAAAGTCCCTTAAAAATTTTCCAATTTTTGTCCCAATTCTTCCCATTCCCATTGAAACTTTTCAAATCCCTCTCAGAATTGTTGAAATTCTCTTGAAGCTTTTAAAAATTCTCTCTAGAATTTTCAAAATCCATGTCCGCATGTTTACAATTTCACGTCAAAAAATGGCTAAAATTCCAGTTGAAATTTTTTCAAAGTCCCTTAAAAATTTTCCAATTTTTGTCCCAATTCTTCCCATTCCCATTGAAACTTTTCAAATCCCTCTCAAAATTGTTGAAATTCTCTTGAAGCTTTAAAATTCTCTCTAGAATTTTCAAAATCCATGGCCACATGTTTACAATTTCACGTCAAAAAATGGCTAAAATTCCAGTTGAAATTTTTTCAAAGTCCTTAAAAATTTTCCAATTTTTGTCCCAATTCTTCCCATTCCCATTGAAACTTTTCAAATCCCTCTCAAAATTGTTGAAATTCTCTTGAAGCTTTTAAATTCTCTCTAGAATTTTCAAAATCCATGGCCACATGTTTACAATTTCACGTCAAAAAATGGCTAAAATTCCAGTTGAAATTTTTTCAAAGTCCCTTAAAAATTTTCCAATTTTTGTCCCAATTCTTCCCATTCCCATTGAAACTTTTCAAATCCCTCTCAAAATTGTTGAAATTCTCTTGAAGCTTTTAAAATTCTCTCTAGAATTTTCAAAATCCACTTCAACATGTTTACAATTTCACGTCAAAAAATGGCTAAAATTCCAGTTGAAATTTTTTCAAAGTCCCTTAAAAATTTTCCAATTTTTGTCCCAATTCTTCCCATTCCCATTGAAACTTTTCAAATCCCTCTCAAAATTGTTGAAATTCTGTTGAAGCTTTTAAAATTCTCTCTAGAATTTTCAAAATCCATGTCCACATGTTTACAATTTCACGTCAAAAAATGGCTAATATTCCAGTTGAAATTTTTTCAAAGTCCCTTAAAAATTTTCCAATTTTTGTCCCAATTCTTCCCATTCCATTGAAACTTTTCAAATCCCTCTCAGAATTGTTGAAATTCTCTTGAAGCTTTTAAAATTCTCTCTAGAATTTTCAAAATCCATGTCCACATGTTTACAATTTCACGTCAAAAAATTGCTAAAATTCCAGTTGAAATTTTTTTCAAAGTCCCTGAAAAATTTTCCAATTTTTGTCCCAATTCTTCCCATTCCCATTGAAACTTTTCAAATCCCTCTCAGAATTGTTGAAATTCTCTTGAAGCTTTTAAAATTCTCTCTAGAATTTTCAAAATCCCATGTCCACATGTTTACAATTTCACGTCAAAAAATGGCTAAAATTCCAGTTGAAATTTTTTCAAAGTCCCTTAAAAATTTTCCAATTTTTGTCCCAATTCTTCCCATTCCCATTGAAACTTTTCAAATCCCTCTCAAAATTGTTGAAATTCTCTTGAAGCTTTTAAAATTCTCTCTAGAATTTTCAAAATCCATGGCCACATGTTTACAACTTCACGTCAAAAAATGGCTAAAATTCCAGTTGAAATTTTTTCAAAGTCCTTAAAATTTTCCAATTTTTTGTCCCAATTCTTCCCATTCCCATTGAAACTTTTCAAATCCCTCTCAAAATTGTTGAAATTTCTCTTGAAGCTTTTAAAATTCTCTCTAGAATTTTCAAAATCCATGGCCACATGTTTACAATTTCACGTCAAAAAATGGCTAAAATTCCAGTTGAAATTTTTTCAAAGTCCCTTAAAAATTTTCCAATTTTTGTCCCAATTCTTCCCATTCCCATTGAACTTTTCAAATCCCTCTCAAAATTGTTGAAATTCTCTTGAAGCTTTTAAAATTCTCTCTAGAATTTTCAAAATCCACTTCAACATGTTTACAATTTCACGTCAAAAAATGGCTAAAATTCCAGTTGAAATTTTTTCAAAGTCCCTTAAAAATTTTCCAATTTTTGTCCCAATTCTTCCCATTCCCATTGAAACTTTTCAAATCCCTCTCAAAATTGTTGAAATTCTGTTGAAGCTTTTAAAATTCTCTCTAGAATTTTCAAAATCCATGTCCACATGTTTACAATTTCACGTCAAAAAATGGCTAATATTCCAGTTGAAATTTTTTCAAAGTCCCTTAAAAATTTTCCAATTTTTGTCCCAATTCTTCCCATTCCCATTGAAACTTTTCAAATCCCTCTCAGAATTGTTGAAATTCTCTTGAAGCTTTTAAAATTCTCTCTAGAATTTTCAAAATCCATGTCCACATGTTTACAATTTCACGTCAAAAAATTGCTAAAATTCCAGTTGAAATTTTTTCAAAGTCCTGAAAAATTTTCCAATTTTTGTCCCAATTCTTCCCATTCCCATTGAAACTTTTCAAATCCCTCTCAAAATTGTTGAAATTCTCTTGAAGCTTTTAAAATTCTCTCTAGAATTTTCAAAATCCATGGCCACATGTTTACAATTTCACGTCAAAAAATGGCTAAAATTCCAGTTGAAATTTTTTCAAAGTCCCTTAAAAATTTTCCAATTTTTGTCCAATTCTTCCCATTCCCATTGAAACTTTTCAATCCCTCTCAGAATTGTTGAAATTCTCTTGAAGCTTTTAAAATTCTCTCTAGAATTTTCAAAATCCATGTCCACATGTTTACAATTTCACGTCAAAAAATGGCTAAAATTCCATGTTGAAATTTTTTCAAAGTCCCTTAAAAATTTTCCAATTTTTGTCCCAATTCTTCCCATTCCCATTGAAACTTTTCAATCCCTCTCCAAATTGTTGAAATTCTCTTGAAGCTTTTAAAATTCTCTCTAGAATTTCAAAATCCATGTCCACATGTTTACAATTTCACATCAAAAAATGGCTAAAATTCAGTTGAAATTTTTTCAAAGTCCCTTAAAAATTTCCAATTTTTGTCCCAATTCTTCCCATTCCCATTGAAACTTTTCAAATCCCTCTCAAAATTGTTGAAATTCTCTTGAAGCTTTTAAAATTCTCTCTAGAATTTTCAAAATCCATGGCCACATGTTTACAATTTCACGTCAAAAAATGGCTAAAATTCCAGTTGAAATTTTTTCAAAGTCCCTTAAAAATTTTCCAATTTTTGTCCCAATTCTTCCCATTCCCATTGAAACTTTTCAAATCCCTCTCAAAATTGTTGAAATTCTCTTGAAGCTTTTAAAATTCTCTCTAGAATTTTCAAAATCCATGGCCACATGTTTACAATTTCACATCAAAAAATGGCTAAAATTCCAGTTGAAATTTTTTCAAAGTCCCTGAAAAATTTTCCAATTTTTGTCCCAATTCTTCCCATTCCCATTGAAACTTTTCAAATCCCTCTCAAAATTGTTGAAATTCTCTTGAAGCTTTTAAAATTCTCTCTAGAATTTTCAAAATCCATGGCCACATGTTTACAATTTCACGTCAAAAAATGGCTAAAATTCCAGTTGAAATTTTTTCAAAGTCCCTTAAAAATTTTCCAATTTTTGTCCCAATTCTTCCCATTCCCATTGAAACTTTTCAAATCCCTCTCAAAATTGTTGAAATTCTCTTGAAGCTTTTAAAATTCTCTCTAGAATTTTCAAAATCCACTTCAACATGTTTACAATTTCACGTCAAAAAATGGCTAAAATTCCAGTTGAAATTTTTTCAAAGTCCCTTAAAAATTTCCAATTTTTGTCCCAATTCTTCCCATTCCCATTGAACTTTTCAAATCCCTCTCAAAATTGTTGAAATTCTGTTGAAGCTTTTAAAATTCTTTCTTAGAATTTTCAAAATCCATGTCCACATGTTTACAATTTCACGTCAAAAAATGGCTAAAATTCCAGTTGAAATTTTTTCAAAGTCCCTTAAAAATTTTCCAATTTTTGTCCCAATTCTTCCCATTCCCATTGAAACTTTTCAAATCCCTCTCAAAATTGTTGAAATTCTGTTGAAGCTTTTAAAATTCTCTCTAGAATTTTCAAAATCCATGTCCACATGTTTACAATTTCACGTCAAAAAATGGCTAAAATTCCAGTTGAAATTTTTTCAAAGTCCCTTAAAAATTTTCCAATTTTTGTCCCAATTCTTCCCATTCCCATTGAAACTTTTCAAATCCCTCTCAAAATTGTTGAAATTCTGTTGAAGCTTTTAAAATTGTCTCTAGAATTTTCAAAATCCATGGCCACATGTTTACAATTTCACATTAAAAAATGGCTAAAATTCCAGTTGAAATTTTTTCAAAGTCCCTTAAAAATTTTCCAATTTTTGTCCCAATTCTTCCCATT
>NW_028116470.1:0-34319 GCF_964273445.1 Streptopelia decaocto | reverse complement strand
AATGGGAAGAATTGGGACAAAAATTGGAAAATTTTTCAGGGACTTTGAAAAAATTTCAACTGGAATTTTAGCCATTTTTTGATGTGAAATTGTAAACATGTGGACATGGATTTTGAAAATTCTAGAGAGAATTTTAAAAGCTTCAAGAGAATTTCAACAATTTTGAGAGGGATTTGAAAAGTTTCAATGGGAATGGGAAGAATTGGGACAAAAATTGGAAAATTTTTTAAGGGACTTTGAAAAAATTTCAACTGGAATTTTAGCCATTTTTTGACGTGAAATTGTAAACATGTGGACATGGATTTTGAAAATTCTAGAGAGAATTTTAAAAGCTTCAAGAGAATTTCAACAATTTTGAGAGGGGATTTGAAAAGTTTCAATGGGAATGGGAAGAATTGGGACAAAAATTGGAAAACTTTTAAGGGACTTTGAAAAAATTTCAACTGGAATTTTAGCCATTTTTTGACGTGACATTGTAAACATGTGGCCATGGATTTTGAAAATTCTAGAGAGAATTTTAAAAGCTTCAAGAGAATTTCAACAATTTTGAGAGGGATTTGAAAAGTTTCAATGGGAATGGGAAGAATTGGGACAAAAATTGGAAAATTTTAAAGGGACTTTGAAAAAATTTCAACTGGAATTTTAGCCATTTTTTGACGTGAAATTGTAAACATGTGGACATGGATTTTGAAAATTCTAGAGAGAATTTTAAAAGCTTCAAGAGAATTTCAACAATTTGGAGAGGGATTTGAAAAGTTTCAATGGGAATGGGAAGAATTGGGACAAAAATTGGAAAATTTTTAAGGGACTTTGAAAAAATTTCAACTGGAATTTTAGCCATTTTTTTATGTGAAATTGTAAACATGTGGCCATGGATTTTGAAAATTCTAGAGAGAATTTTAAAAGCTTCAAGAGAATTTCAACAATTTTGAGAGGGATTTGAAAAGTTTCAATGGGAATGGGAAGAATTGGGACAAAAATTGGAAAATTTTTAAGGGACTTTGAAAAAATTTCAACTGGAATTTTAGCCATTTTTTGACGTGAAATTGTAAACATGTGGCCATGGATTTTGAAAATTCTAGAGAGAATTTTAAAAGCTTCAAGAGAATTTCAACAATTTTGAGAGGGATTTGAAAAGTTTCAATGGGAATGGGAAGAATTGGGACAAAAATTGGAAAACTTTTAAGGGACTTTGAAAAAATTTCAACTGGAATTTTAGCCATTTTTTGACGTGAAATTGTAAACATGTGGCCATGGATTTTGAAAATTCTAGAGAGAATTTTAAAAGCTTCAAGAGAATTTCAACAATTTTGAGAGGGATTTGAAAAGTTTCAATGGGAATGGGAAGAATTGGGACAAAAATTGGAAAATTTTGAAGGGACTTTGAAAAAATTTCAACTGGAATTTTAGCCATTTTTTGACGTGAAATTGTAAACATGTGGCCATGGATTTTGAAAATTCTAGAGAGAATTTTAAAAGCTTCAAGAGAATTTCAACAATTTGGAGAGGGATTTGAAAAGTTTCAATGGGAATGGGAAGAATTGGGACAAAAATTGGAAAATTTTTAAGGGACTTTGAAAAAATTTCAACTGGAATTTTAGCCATTTTTTGACGTGAAATTGTAAACATGTGGACATGGATTTTGAAAATTCTAGAGAGAATTTTAAAAGCTTCAACAGAATTTCAACAATTTGGAGAGGGATTTGAAAAGTTTCAATGGGAATGGGAAGAATTGGGACAAAAATTGGAAAATTTTTAAGGGACTTTGAAAAAATTTCAACTTGAATTTTAGCCATTTTTTGACGTGAAATTGTAAACATGTGGCCATGGATTTTGAAAATTCTAGAGAGAATTTTAAAAGCTTCAACAGAATTTCAACAATTTTGAGAGGGATTTGAAAAGTTTCAATGGGAATGGGAAGAATTGGGACAAAAATTGGAAAATTTTGAAGGGACTTTGAAAAAATTTCAACTGGAATTTTAGCCATTTTTTGACGTGAAATTGTAAACATGTGGACATGGATTTTGAAAATTCTAGAGAGAATTTTAAAAGCTTCAACAGAATTTCAACAATTTTGAGAGGGATTTGAAAAGTTTCAATGGGAATGGGAAGAATTGGGACAAAAATTGGAAAATTTTTAAGGGACTTTGAAAAAATTTCAACTGGAATTTTACCATTTTTTTTACGTGAAATTGTAAACATGTGGCCATGGATTTTGAAAATTCTAGAGAGAATTTTAAAAGCTTCAAGAGAATTTCAACAATTTTGAGAGGGATTTGAAAAGTTTCAATGGGAATGGGAAGAATTGGGACAAAAATTGGAAAATTTTTAAGGGACTTTGAAAAAATTTCAACTGGAATTTTAGCCATTTTTTTATGTGAAATTGTAAACATGTGGCCATGGATTTTGAAAATTCTAGAGAGAATTTTAAAAGCTTCAAGAGAATTTCAACAATTTTGAGAGGGATTTGAAAAGTTTCAATGGGAATGGGAAGAATTGGGACAAAAATTGGAAAATTTTTAAGGGACTTTGAAAAAATTTCAACTGGAATTTTAGCCATTTTTTGACGTGAAATTGTAAACATGTGGCCATGGATTTTGAAAATTCTAGAGAGAATTTTAAAAGCTTCAAGAGAATTTCAACAATTTTGAGAGGGATTTGAAAAGTTTCAATGGGAATGGGAAGAATTGGGACAAAAATTGGAAAACTTTTAAGGGACTTTGAAAAAATTTCAACTGGAATTTTAGCCATTTTTTGACGTGAAATTGTAAACATGTGGCCATGGATTTTGAAAATTCTAGAGAGAATTTTAAAAGCTTCAAGAGAATTTCAACAATTTTGAGAGGGATTTGAAAAGTTTCAATGGGAATGGGAAGAATTGGGACAAAAATTGGAAAATTTTTAAGGGACTTTGAAAAAATTTCAACTGGAATTTTAGCCATTTTTTGACGTGAAATTGTAAACATGTGGACATGGATTTTGAAAATTCTAGAGAGAATTTTAAAAGCTTCAAGAGAATTTCAACAATTTTGAGAGGGATTTGAAAAGTTTCAATGGGAATGGGAAGAATTGGGACAAAAATTGGAAAATTTTTCAGGGACTTTGAAAAAATTTCAACTGGAATTTTAGCCATTTTTTGACGTGAAATTGTAAACATGTGGACATGGATTTTGAAAATTCTAGAGAGAATTTTAAAAGCTTCAAGAGAATTTCAACAATTTTGAGAGGGATTTGAAAAGTTTCAATGGGAATGGGAAGAATTGGGACAAAAATTGGAAAATTTTTAAGGGACTTTGAAAAAATTTCAACTGGAATTTTAGCCATTTTTTGACGTGAAATTGTAAACATGTGGCCATGGATTTTGAAAATTCTAGAGAGAATTTTAAAAGCTTCAAGAGAATTTCAACAATTTTGAGAGGGATTTGAAAAGTTTCAATGGGAATGGGAAGAATTGGGACAAAAATTGGAAAATTTTTAAGGGACTTTGAAAAAATTTCAACTGGAATTTTAGCCATTTTTTGACGTGAAATTGTAAACATGTGGCCATGGATTTTGAAAATTCTAGAGAGAATTTTAAAAGCTTCAAGAGAATTTCAACAATTTTGAGAGGGATTTGAAAAGTTTCAATGGGAATGGGAAGAATTGGGACAAAAATTGGAAAATTTTTAAGGGACTTTGAAAAAATTTCAACTGGAATTTTAGCCATTTTTTGACGTGAAATTGTAAACATGTGGCCATGGATTTTGAAAATTCTAGAGAGAATTTTAAAAGCTTCAAGAGAATTTCAACAATTTTGAGAGGGATTTGAAAAGTTTCAATGGGAATGGGAAGAATTGGGACAAAAATTGGAAAATTTTTAAGGGACTTTGAAAAAATTTCAACTGGAATTTTAGCCATTTTTTGACGTGAAATTGTAAACATGTGGCCATGGATTTTGAAAATTCTAGAGAGAATTTTAAAAGCTTCAAGAGAATTTCAACAATTTTGAGAGGGATTTGAAAAGTTTCAATGGGAATGGGAAGAATTGGGACAAAAATTGGAAAATTTTTCAGGGACTTTGAAAAAATTTCAACTGGAATTTTAGCATTTTTTTTACGTGAAATTGTAAACATGTGGACATGGATTTTGAAAATTCTAGAGAGAATTTTAAAAGCTTCAAGAGAATTTCAACAATTTTGAGAGGGATTTGAAAAGTTTCAATGGGAATGGGAAGAATTGGGACAAAAATTGGAAAATTTTTCAGGGACTTTGAAAAAATTTCAACTGGAATTTTAGCATTTTTTTTACGTGGAATTGTAAACATGTGGACATGGATTTTGAAAATTCTAGAGAGAATTTTAAAAGCTTCAAGAGAATTTCAACAATTTTGAGAGGGATTTGAAAAGTTTCAATGGGAATGGGAAGAATTGGGACAAAAATTGGAAAATTTTTAAGGGACTTTGAAAAAATTTCAACTGGAATTTTAGCCATTTTTTGACGTGAAATTGTAAACATGTGGACATGGATTTTGAAAATTCTAGAGAGAATTTTAAAAGCTTCAAGAGAATTTCAACAATTTTGAGAGGGATTTGAAAAGTTTCAATGGGAATGGGAAGAATTGGGACAAAAATTGGAAAATTTTTCAGGGACTTTGAAAAAATTTCAACTGGAATTTTAGGCATTTTTTTATGTGAAATTGTAAACATGTGGCCATGGATTTTGAAAATTCTAGAGAGAATTTTAAAAGCTTCAAGAGAATTTCAACAATTTTGAGAGGGATTTGAAAAGTTTCAATGGGAATGGGAAGAATTGGGACAAAAATTGGAAAATTTTTAAGGGACTTTGAAAAAATTTCAACTGGAATTTTAGCCATTTTTTTACGTGGAATTGTAAACATGTGGACATGGATTTTGAAAATTCTAGAGAGAATTTTAAAAGCTTCAAGAGAATTTCAACAATTTTGAGAGGGATTTGAAAAGTTTCAATGGGAATGGGAAGAATTGGGAGACAAAAATTGGAAAATTTTTCAGGGACTTTGAAAAAATTTCAACTGGAATTTTAGCCATTTTTTGACGTGAAATTGTAAACATGTGGACATGGATTTTGAAAATTCTAGAGAGAATTTTAAAAGCTTCAAGAGAATTTCAACAATTTTGAGAGGGATTTGAAAAGTTTCAATGGGAATGGGAAGAATTGGGACAAAAATTGGAAAATTTTTAAGGGACTTTGAAAAAATTTCAACTGGAATTTTAGCATTTTTTGACGTGAAATTGTAAACATGTGGCCATGGATTTTGAAAATTCTAGAGAGAATTTTAAAAGCTTCAAGAGAATTTCAACAATTTTGAGAGGGATTTGAAAAGTTTCAATGGGAATGGGAAGAATTGGGACAAAAATTGGAAAATTTTTCAGGGACTTTGAAAAAATTTCAACTGGAATTTTAGCATTTTTTTTACGTGAAATTGTAAACATGTGGACATGGATTTTGAAAATTCTAGAGAGAATTTTAAAAGCTTCAAGAGAATTTCAACAATTTTGAGAGGGATTTGAAAAGTTTCAATGGGAATGGGAAGAATTGGGACAAAAATTGGAAAATTTTTCAGGGACTTTGAAAAAATTTCAACTGGAATTTTAGCATTTTTTTTACGTGGAATTGTAAACATGTGGACATGGATTTTGAAAATTCTAGAGAGAATTTTAAAAGCTTCAACAGAATTTCAACAATTTTGAGAGGGATTTGAAAAGTTTCAATGGGAATGGGAAGAATTGGACAAAAATTGGAAAATTTTTAAGGGACTTTGAAAAAATTTCAACTGGAATTTTAGCCATTTTTTGACGTGAAATTGTAAACATGTGGCCATGGATTTTGAAAATTCTAGAGAGAATTTTAAAAAGCTTCAAGAGAATTTCAACAATTTTGAGAGGGATTTGAAAAGTTTCAATGGGAATGGAAGAATTGGGACAAAAATTGGAAAATTTTTAAGGGACTTTGAAAAAATTTCAACTGGAATTTTAGCATTTTTTTTACGTGGAATTGTAACATGTGGACATGGATTTTGAAAATTCTAGAGAGAATTTTAAAAGCTTCAACAGAATTTCAACAATTTTGAGAGGGATTTGAAAAGTTTCAAATGGGAATGGGAAGAATTGGGACAAAAATTGGAAAATTTTTCAGGGACTTTGAAAAAATTTCAACTGGAATTTTAGCCATTTTTGACGTGAAATTGTAAACATGTGGACATGGATTTTGAAAATTCTAGAGAGAATTTTAAAAGCTTCAACAGAATTTCAACAATTTTGAGAGGGATTTGAAAAGTTTCAATGGGAATGGGAAGAATTGGGACAAAAATTGGAAAATTTTTCAGGGACTTTGAAAAATTTCAACTGGAATTTTAGCATTTTTTTTACGTGGAATTGTAAACATGTGGACATGGATTTTGAAAATTCTAGAGAGAATTTTAAAAGCTTCAACAGAATTTCAACAATTTTGAGAGGGATTTGAAAAGTTTCAATGGGAATGGGAAGAATTGGGACAAAAATTGGAAAATTTTTAAGGGACTTTGAAAAAATTTCAACTGGAATTTTAGCTATTATTTTATGTGAATTGTAAACATGTGGACATGGATTTTGAAAATTCTAGAGAGAATTTTAAAAGCTTCAAGAGAACTTCAACAATTTTGAGAGGGATTTGAAAAGTTTCAATGGGAATGGGAAGAATTGGGACAAAAATTGGAAAATTTTTCAGGGACTTTGAAAAATTTCAACTGGAATTTTAGCCATTTTTTGACGTGAAATTGTAAACATGTGGACATGGATTTTGAAAATTCTAGAGAGAATTTTAAAAGCTTCAAGAGAATTTCAACAATTTTGAGAGGGATTTGAAAAGTTTCAATGGGAATGGGAAGAATTGGGACAAAAATTGGAAAATTTTTAAGGGACTTTGAAAAAATTTCAACTGGAATTTTAGCCATTTTTTGACGTGAAATTGTAAACATGTGGACATGGATTTTGAAAATTCTAGAGAGAATTTTAAAAGCTTCAAGAGAATTTCAACAATTTTGAGAGGGATTTGAAAAGTTTCAATGGGAATGGGAAGAATTGGGACAAAAATTGGAAAATTTTTAAGGGACTTTGAAAAAATTTCAACTGGAATTTTAGCCATTTTTTGACGTGAAATTGTAAACATGTGGCCATGGATTTTGAAAATTCTAGAGAGAATTTTAAAAGCTTCAAGAGAATTTCAACAATTTTGAGAGGGATTTGAAAAGTTTCAATGGGAATGGGAAGAATTGGGACAAAAATTGGAAAATTTTTAAGGACTTTGAAAAAATTTCAACTGGAATTTTAGCCATTTTTTGACGTGAAATTGTAAACATGTGGACATGGATTTTGAAAATTCTAGAGAGAATTTTAAAAGCTTCAAGAGAATTTCAACAATTTTGAGAGGGATTTGAAAAGTTTCAATGGGAATGGGAAGAATTGGGACAAAAATTGGAAAATTTTTCAGGGACTTTGAAAAAATTTCAACTGGAATTTTAGCATTTTTTTTACGTGAAATTGTAAACATGTGGACATGGATTTTGAAAATTCTAGAGAGAATTTTAAAAGCTTCAAGAGAATTTCAACAATTTTGAGAGGGATTTGAAAAGTTTCAATGGGAATGGGAAGAATTGGGACAAAAATTGGAAAATTTTTCAGGGACTTTGAAAAAATTTCAACTGGAATTTTAGCATTTTTTTTACGTGGAATTGTAAACATGTGGACATGGATTTTGAAAATTCTAGAGAGAATTTTAAAAGCTTCAAGAGAATTTCAACAATTTGGAGAGGGATTTGAAAAGTTTCAATGGGAATGGGAAGAATTGGGACAAAAATTGGAAAATTTTTAAGGGACTTTGAAAAAATTTCAACTGGAATTTTAGCCATTTTTTGACGTGAAATTGTAAACATGTGGACATGGATTTTGAAAATTCTAGAGAGAATTTTAAAAGCTTCAAGAGAATTTCAACAATTTTGAGAGGGATTTGAAAAGTTTCAATGGGAATGGGAAGAATTGGGACAAAAATTGGAAAATTTTTCAGGGACTTTGAAAAAATTTCAACTGGAATTTTAGGCATTTTTTTATGTGAAATTGTAAACATGTGGCCATGGATTTTGAAAATTCTAGAGAGAATTTTAAAAGCTTCAAGAGAATTTCAACAATTTTGAGAGGGATTTGAAAAGTTTCAATGGGAATGGGAAGAATTGGGACAAAAATTGGAAAATTTTAAGGGACTTTGAAAAAATTTCAACTGGAATTTTAGCCATTTTTTTACGTGGAATTGTAAACATGTGGCCATGGATTTTGAAAATTCTAGAGAGAATTTTAAAAGCTTCAAGAGAATTTCAACAATTTTGAGAGGGATTTGAAAAGTTTCAATGGGAATGGGAAGAATTGGGACAAAAATTGGAAAATTTTGAAGGGACTTTGAAAAAATTTCAACTGGAATTTTAGCCAATTTTTTGACGTGAAATTGTAAACATGTGGACATGGATTTTGAAAATTCTAGAGAGAATTTTAAAAGCTTCAAGAGAATTTCAACAATTTTGAGAGGGATTTGAAAAGTTTCAATGGGAATGGGAAGAATTGGGACAAAAATTGGAAAATTTTTAAGGGACTTTGAAAAAATTTCAACTGGAATTTTAGCCATTTTTTTGACGTGAAATTGTAAACATGTGGACATGGATTTTGAAAATTCTAGAGAGAATTTTAAAAGCTTCAAGAGAATTTCAACAATTTTGAGAGGGATTTGAAAAGTTTCAATGGGAATGGGAAGAATTGGGACAAAAATTGGAAAATTTTTAAGGGACTTTGAAAAAATTTCAACTGGAATTTAGCCATTTTTGACGTGAAATTGTAAACATGTGGACATGGATTTTGAAAATTCTAGAGAGAATTTTAAAAGCTTCAAGAGAATTTCAACAATTTTGAGAGGGATTTGAAAAGTTTCAATGGGAATGGGAAGAATTGGGACAAAAATTGGAAAATTTTTAAGGGACTTTGAAAAAATTTCAACTGGAATTTTAGCCATTTTTTGACGTGAAAATGTAAACATGTGGACATGGATTTTGAAAATTCTAGAGAGAATTTTAAAAGCTTCAAGAGAATTTCAACAATTTTGAGAGGGATTTTGAAAAGTTTCAATGGGAATGGGAAGAATTGGGACAAAAATTGGAAAATTTTTAAGGGACTTTGAAAAAATTTCAACTGGAATTTTAGCATTTTTTGACGTGAAATTGTAAACATGTGGCCATGGATTTTGAAAATTCTAGAGAGAATTTTAAAAGCTTCAAGAGAATTTCAACAATTTTGAGAGGGATTTGAAAAGTTTCAATGGGAATGGGAAGAATTGGGACAAAAATTGGAAAATTTTTCAGGGACTTTGAAAAAATTTCAACTGGAATTTTAGCATTTTTTTTACGTGAAATTGTAAACATGTGGACATGGATTTTGAAAATTCTAGAGAGAATTTTAAAAGCTTCAAGAGAATTTCAACAATTTTGAGAGGGATTTGAAAAGTTTCAATGGGAATGGGAAGAATTGGGACAAAAATTGGAAAATTTTTCAGGGACTTTGAAAAAATTTCAACTGGAATTTTAGCATTTTTTTTACGTGGAATTGTAAACATGTGGACATGGATTTTGAAAATTCTAGAGAGAATTTTAAAAGCTTCAAGAGAATTTCAACAATTTTGAGAGGGATTTGAAAAGTTTCAATGGGAATGGGAAGAATTGGGACAAAAATTGGAAAATTTTTCAGGGACTTTGAAAAAATTTCAACTGGAATTTTAGCCATTTTTTGACGTGAAATTGTAAACATGTGGCCATGGATTTTGAAAATTCTAGAGAGAATTTTAAAAGCTTCAAGAGAATTTCAACAATTTTGAGAGGGATTTGAAAAGTTTCAATGGGAATGGGAAGAATTGGGACAAAAATTGGAAAATTTTTAAGGGACTTTGAAAAAATTTCAACTGGAATTTTAGCCATTATTTTATGTGAAATTGTAAACATGTGGACATGGATTTTGAAAATTCTAGAGAGAATTTTAAAAGCTTCAAGAGAACTTCAACAATTTTGAGAGGGATTTGAAAAGTTTCAATGGGAATGGGAAGAATTGGGACAAAAATTGGAAAATTTTTCAGGGACTTTGAAAAAATTTCAACTGGAATTTTAGCCATTTTTTGACGTGAAATTGTAAACATGTGGACATGGATTTTGAAAATTCAAGAGAGAATTTTAAAAGCTTCAACAGAATTTCAACAATTTTGAGAGGGATTTGAAAAGTTTCAATGGGAATGGGAAGAATTGGGACAAAAATTGGAAAATTTTTAAGGGACTTTGAAAAAATTTCAACTGGAATTTTAGCCATTTTTTGACGTGAAATTGTAAACATGTGGCCATGGATTTTGAAAATTCTAGAGAGAATTTTAAAAGCTTCAAGAGAATTTCAACAATTTTGAGAGGGATTTGAAAAGTTTCAATGGGAATGGGAAGAATTGGGACAAAAATTGGAAAATTTTTCAGGGACTTTGAAAAAATTTCAACTGGAATTTTAGCCATTTTTTGACGTGAAATTGTAAACATGTGGACATGGATTTTGAAAATTCTAGAGAGAATTTTAAAAGCTTCAAGAGAATTTCAACAATTTGGAGAGGGATTTGAAAAGTTTCAATGGGAATGGGAAGAATTGGGACAAAAATTGGAAAATTTTTAAGGGACTTTGAAAAAATTTCAACTGGAATTTTAGCCATTTTTTGACGTGAAATTGTAAACATGTGGACATGGATTTTGAAAATTCTAGAGAGAATTTTAAAAGCTTCAAGAGAATTTCAACAATTTTGAGAGGGATTTGAAAAGTTTCAATGGGAATGGGAAGAATTGGGACAAAAATTGGAAAATTTTTCAGGGACTTTGAAAAAATTTCAACTGGAATTTTAGCCATTTTTTGACGTGAAATTGTAAACATGTGGCCATGGATTTTGAAAATTCTAGAGAGAATTTTAAAAGCTTCAAGAGAATTTCAACAATTTTGAGAGGGATTTGAAAAGTTTCAATGGGAATGGGAAGAATTGGGACAAAAATTGGAAAATTTTTAAGGGACTTTGAAAAAATTTCAACTGGAATTTTAGCATTTTTTTTACGTGGAATTGTAAACATGTGGACATGGATTTTGAAAATTCTAGAGAGAATTTTAAAAGCTTCAAGAGAATTTCAACAATTTTGAGAGGGATTTGAAAAGTTTCAATGGGAATGGGAAGAATTGGGACAAAAATTGGAAAATTTTTAAGGGACTTTGAAAAAATTTCAACTGGAATTTTAGCCATTTTTTTACGTGGAATTGTAAACATGTGGCCATGGATTTTGAAAATTCTAGAGAGAATTTTAAAAGCTTCAAGAGAATTTCAACAATTTTGAGAGGGATTTGAAAAGTTTCAATGGGAATGGGAAGAATTGGGACAAAAATTGGAAAATTTTTCAGGGACTTTGAAAAAATTTCAACTGGAATTTTAGCCATTTTTTGACGTGAAATTGTAAACATGTGGACACGGATTTTGAAAATTCTAGAGAGAATTTTAAAAGCTTCAAGAGAATTTCAACAATTTTGAGAGGGATTTGAAAAGTTTCAATGGGAATGGGAAGAATTGGGACAAAAATTGGAAAATTTTTCAGGGACTTTGAAAAAATTTCAACTGGAATTTTAGCCATTTTTTGACGTGAAATTGTAAACATGTGGACATGGATTTTGAAAATTCTAGAGAGAATTTTAAAAGCTTCAAGAGAATTTCAACAATTTTGAGAGGGATTTGAAAAGTTTCAATGGGAATGGGAAGAATTGGGACAAAAATTGGAAAATTTTTCAGGGACTTTGAAAAAATTTCAACTGGAATTTTAGCATTTTTTGACGTGAAATTGTAAACATGTGGACATGGATTTTGAAAATTCTAGAGATAATTTTAAAAGCTTCAAGAGAATTTCAACAATTTTGAGAGGGATTTGAAAAGTTTCAATGGGAATGGGAAGAATTGGGACAAAAATTGGAAAATTTTTCAGGGACTTTGAAAAAATTTCAACTGGAATTTTAGCATTTTTTTTACGTGGAATTGTAAACATGTGGACATGGATTTTGAAAATTCTAGAGAGAATTTTAAAAGCTTCAAGAGAATTTCAACAATTTTGAGAGGGATTTGAAAAGTTTCAATGGGAATGGGAAGAATTGGGACAAAAATTGGAAAATTTTTAAGGGACTTTGAAAAAATTTCAACTGGAATTTTAGCATTTTTTTTACGTGAAATTGTAAATATGTGGACATGGATTTTGAAAATTCTAGAGAGAATTTTAAAAGCTTTAACAGAATTTCTACAATTTTGAGAGGGATTTGAAAAGTTTCAATGGGAATGGGAAGAATTGGGACAAAAATTGGAAAATTTTTAAGGGACTTTGAAAAAATTTCAACTGGAATTTTAGCAATTTTTTGACGTGAAATTGTAAACATGTGGCCATGGATTTTGAAAATTCTAGAGAGAATTTTAAAAGCTTCAACAGAATTTCAACAATTTTGAGAGGGATTTGAAAAGTTTCAATGGGAATGGGAAGAATTGGGACAAAAATTGGAAAATTTTTAAGGGACTTTGAAAAAATTCCAACTGGAATTTTAGCCATTTTTTGACGTGAAATTGTAAACATGTGGCCATGGATTTTGAAAATTCTAGAGAGAATTTTAAAAGCTTCAAGAGAATTTCAACAATTTTGACAGGGATTTGAAAAGTTTCAATGGGAATGGGAAGAATTGGGACAAAAATTGGAAAATTTTTCAGGGACTTTGAAAAAATTTCAACTGGAATTTTAGCATTTTTTTTACGTGAAATTGTAAACATGTGGCCATGGATTTTGAAAATTCTAGAGAGAATTTTAAAAGCTTCAAGAGAATTTCAACAATTTTGAGAGGGATTTGAAAAGTTTCAATGGGAATGGGAAGAATTGGGACAAAAATTGGAAAATTTTTAAGGGACTTTGAAAAAATTTCAACTGGAATTTTAGCATTTTTTTTACGTGGAATTGTAAACATGTGGACATGGATTTTGAAAATTCTAGAGAGAATTTTAAAAGCTTCAAGAGAATTTCAACAATTTTGAGAGGGATTTGAAAAGTTTCAATGGGAATGGGAAGAATTGGGACAAAAATTGGAAAATTTTTCAGGGACTTTGAAAAAATTTCAACTGGAATTTTAGCCATTTTTTTACGTGGAATTGTAAACATGTGGCCATGGATTTTGAAAATTCTAGAGAGAATTTTAAAAGCTTCAAGAGAATTTCAACAATTTTGAGAGGGATTTGAAAAGTTTCAATGGGAATGGGAAGAATTGGGACAAAAATTGGAAAATTTTTAAGGGACTTTGAAAAAATTTCAACTGGAATTTTAGCCATTTTTTGACGTGAAATTGTAAACATGTGGACATGGATTTTGAAAATTCTAGAGAGAATTTTAAAAGCTTCAAGAGAATTTCAACAATTTTGAGAGGGATTTGAAAAGTTTCAATGGGAATGGGAAGAATTGGGACAAAAATTGGAAAATTTTTAAGGGACTTTGAAAAAATTTCAACTGGAATTTTAGCCATTATTTTATGTGAAATTGTAAACATGTGGACATGGATTTTGAAAATTCTAGAGAGAATTTTAAAAGCTTCAAGAGAATTTCAACAATTTGGAGAGGGATTTGAAAAGTTTCAATGGGAATGGGAAGAATTGGGACAAAAATTGGAAAATTTTTCAGGGACTTTGAAAAAATTTCAACTGGAATTTTAGCCATTTTTTGACGTGAAATTGTAAACATGTGGACACGGATTTTGAAAATTCTAGAGAGAATTTTAAAAGCTTCAAGAGAATTTCAACAATTTTGAGAGGGATTTGAAAAGTTTCAATGGGAATGGGAAGAATTGGGACAAAAATTGGAAAATTTTTCAGGGACTTTGAAAAAATTTCAACTGGAATTTTAGCCATTTTTTGACGTGAAATTGTAAACATGTGGACATGGATTTTGAAAATTCTAGAGAGAATTTTAAAAGCTTCAAGAGAATTTCAACAATTTTGAGAGGGATTTGAAAAGTTTCAATGGGAATGGGAAGAATTGGGACAAAAATTGGAAAATTTTTAAGGGACTTTGAAAAAATTCCAACTGGAATTTTAGCCATTTTTTGACGTGAAATTGTAAACATGTGGACATGGATTTTGAAAATTCTAGAGAGAATTTTAAAAGCTTCAAGAGAATTTCAACAATTTTGAGAGGGATTTGAAAAGTTTCAATGGGAATGGGAAGAATTGGGACAAAAATTGGAAAATTTTTAAGGGACTTTGAAAAAATTTCAACTGGAATTTTAGCCATTTTTTTACGTGAAATTGTAAACATGTGGACATGGATTTTGAAAATTCTAGAGAGAATTTTAAAAGCTTCAACAGAATTTCAACAATTTTGAGAGGGATTTGAAAAGTTTCAATGGGAATGGGAAGAATTGGGACAAAAATTGGAAAATTTTTAAGGGACTTTGAAAAAATTTCAACTGGAATTTTAGCATTTTTTTTACGTGAAATTGTAAATATGTGGACATGGATTTTGAAAATTCTAGAGAGAATTTTAAAAGCTTTAACAGAATTTCTACAATTTTGAGAGGGATTTGAAAAGTTTCAATGGGAATGGGAAGAATTGGGACAAAAATTGGAAAATTTTTCAGGGACTTTGAAAAAATTTCAACTGGAATTTTAGCCATTTTTTGACGTGAAATTGTAAACATGTGGCCATGGATTTTGAAAATTCTAGAGAGAATTTTAAAAGCTTCAACAGAATTTCAACAATTTTGAGAGGGATTTGAAAAGTTTCAATGGGAATGGGAAGAATTGGGACAAAAATTGGAAAATTTTTAAGGGACTTTGAAAAAATTCCAACTGGAATTTTAGCCATTTTTTGACGTGAAATTGTAAACATGTGGCCATGGATTTTGAAAATTCTAGAGAGAATTTTAAAAGCTTCAAGAGAATTTCAACAATTTTGAGAGGGATTTGAAAAGTTTCAATGGGAATGGGAAGAATTGGGACAAAAATTGGAAAATTTTTAAGGGACTTTGAAAAAATTCCAACTGGAATTTTAGCATTTTTTTTACGTGGAATTGTAAACATGTGGACATGGATTTTGAAAATTCTAGAGAGAATTTTAAAAGCTTCAAGAGAATTTCAACAATTTTGAGAGGGATTTGAAAAGTTTCAATGGGAATGGGAAGAATTGGGACAAAAATTGGAAAATTTTTCAGGGACTTTGAAAAAATTTCAACTGGAATTTTAGCCATTTTTTTACGTGGAATTGTAAACATGTGGCCATGGATTTTGAAAATTCTAGAGAGAATTTTAAAAGCTTCAAGAGAATTTCAACAATTTTGAGAGGGATTTGAAAAGTTTCAATGGGAATGGGAAGAATTGGGACAAAAATTGGAAAATTTTTAAGGGACTTTGAAAAAATTTCAACTGGAATTTTAGCCATTTTTTGACGTGAAATTGTAAACATGTGGACATGGATTTTGAAAATTCTAGAGAGAATTTTAAAAGCTTCAAGAGAATTTCAACAATTTTGAGAGGGATTTGAAAAGTTTCAATGGGAATGGGAAGAATTGGGACAAAAATTGGAAAATTTTTAAGGGACTTTGAAAAAATTTCAACTGGAATTTTAGCCATTATTTTATGTGAAATTGTAAACATGTGGACATGGATTTTGAAAATTCTAGAGAGAATTTTAAAAGCTTCAAGAGAATTTCAACAATTTGGAGAGGGATTTGAAAAGTTTCAATGGGAATGGGAAGAATTGGGACAAAAATTGGAAAATTTTTCAGGGACTTTGAAAAAATTTCAACTGGAATTTTAGCCATTTTTTGACGTGAAATTGTAAACATGTGGACACGGATTTTGAAAATTCTAGAGAGAATTTTAAAAGCTTCAAGAGAATTTCAACAATTTTGAGAGGGATTTGAAAAGTTTCAATGGGAATGGGAAGAATTGGGACAAAAATTGGAAAATTTTTCAGGGACTTTGAAAAAATTTCAACTGGAATTTTAGCCATTTTTTGACGTGAAATTGTAAACATGTGGACATGGATTTTGAAAATTCTAGAGAGAATTTTAAAAGCTTCAAGAGAATTTCAACAATTTTGAGAGGGATTTGAAAAGTTTCAATGGGAATGGGAAGAATTGGGACAAAAATTGGAAAATTTTTCAGGGACTTTGAAAAAATTTCAACTGGAATTTTAGCATTTTTTGACGTGAAATTGTAAACATGTGGACATGGATTTTGAAAATTCTAGAGATAATTTTAAAAGCTTCAAGAGAATTTCAACAATTTTGAGAGGGATTTGAAAAGTTTCAATGGGAATGGGAAGAATTGGGACAAAAATTGGAAAATTTTTAAGGGACTTTGAAAAAATTTCAACTGGAATTTTAGCCATTTTTTTACGTGAAATTGTAAACATGTGGACATGGATTTTGAAAATTCTAGCGAGAATTTTAAAAGCTTCAACAGAATTTCAACAATTTTGAGAGGGATTTGAAAAGTTTCAATGGGAATGGGAAGAATTGGGACAAAAATTGGAAAATTTTTAAGGGACTTTGAAAAAATTTCAACTGGAATTTTAGCATTTTTTTTACGTGAAATTGTAAATATGTGGACATGGATTTTGAAAATTCTAGAGAGAATTTTAAAAGCTTTAACAGAATTTCTACAATTTTGAGAGGGATTTGAAAAGTTTCAATGGGAATGGGAAGAATTGGGACAAAAATTGGAAAATTTTTCAGGGACTTTGAAAAAATTTCAACTGGAATTTTAGCCATTTTTTGACGTGAAATTGTAAACATGTGGCCATGGATTTTGAAAATTCTAGAGAGAATTTTAAAAGCTTCAACAGAATTTCAACAATTTTGAGAGGGATTTGAAAAGTTTCAATGGGAATGGGAAGAATTGGGACAAAAATTGGAAAATTTTTAAGGGACTTTGAAAAAATTCCAACTGGAATTTTAGCCATTTTTTGACGTGAAATTGTAAACATGTGGCCATGGATTTTGAAAATTCTAGAGAGAATTTTAAAAGCTTCAAGAGAATTTCAACAATTTTGAGAGGGATTTGAAAAGTTTCAATGGGAATGGGAAGAATTGGGACAAAAATTGGAAAATTTTTAAGGGACTTTGAAAAAATTTCAACTGGAATTTTAGCCATTTTTTGACGTGAAATTGTAAACATGTGGCCACGGATTTTGAAAATTATAGAGAGAATTTTAAAAGCTTCAACAGAATTTCTACAATGTTGAGAGGGATTTGAAAAGTTTCAATGGGAATGGGAAGAATTGGGACAAAAATTGGAAAATTTTTCAGGGACTTTGAAAAAATTTCAACTGGAATTTTAGCATTTTTTTTACGTGAAATTGTAAACATGTGGACATGGATTTTGAAAATTCTAGAGAGAATTTTAAAAGCTTTAACAGAATTTCTACAATTTTGAGAGGGATTTGAAAAGTTTCAATGGGAATGGGAAGAATTGGGACAAAAATTGGAAAATTTTTAAGGGACTTTGAAAAAATTTCAACTGGAATTTTAGCCATTTTTTGACGTGAAATTGTAAACATGTGGCCATGGATTTTGAAAATTCTAGAGAGAATTTTAAAAGCTTCAAGAGAATTTCAACAATTTTGAGAGGGATTTGAAAAGTTTCAATGGGAATGGGAAGAATTGGGACAAAAATTGGAAAATTTTTAAGGGACTTTGAAAAAATTTCAACTGGAATTTTAGCCATTTTTTGACGTGAAATTGTAAACATGTGGACATGGATTTTGAAAATTCTAGAGAGAATTTTAAAAGCTTCAACAGAATTTCAACAATTTTGAGAGGGATTTGAAAAGTTTCAATGGGAATGGGAAGAATTGGGACAAAAATTGGAAAATTTTTAAGGGACTTTGAAAAAATTTCAACTGGAATTTTAGCATTTTTTTTACGTGAAATTGTAAACATGTGGACATGGATTTTGAAAATTCTAGAGAGAATTTTAAAAGCTTCAAGAGAATTTCAACAATTTTGAGAGGGATTTGAAAAGTTTCAATGGGAATGGGAAGAATTGGGACAAAAATTGGAAAATTTTTAAGGGACTTTGAAAAAATTTCAACTGGAATTTTAGCCATTTTTTGACGTGAAATTGTAAACATGTGGCCATGGATTTTGAAAATTCTAGAGAGAATTTTAAAAGCTTCAACAGAATTTCAACAATTTTGAGAGGGATTTGAAAAGTTTCAATGGGAATGGGAAGAATTGGGACAAAAATTGGAAAATTTTTAAGGGACTTTGAAAAAATTTCAACTGGAATTTTAGCATTTTTTTTTACATGAAATTGTAAACATGTGGACATGGATTTTGAAAATTCTAGAGAGAATTTTAAAAGCTTCAACAGAATTTCAACAATTTTGAGAGGGATTTGAAAAGTTTCAATGGGAATGGGAAGAATTGGGACAAAAATTGGAAAATTTTGAAGGGACTTTGAAAAAATTTCAACTGGAATTTTAGCCATTTTTTGACGTGAAATTGTAAACATGTGGCCATGGATTTTGAAAATTCTAGAGAGAATTTTAAAAGCTTCAACAGAATTTCTACAATTTTGAGAGGGATTTGAAAAGTTTCAATGGGAATGGGAAGAATTGGGACAAAAATTGGAAAATTTTTAAGGGACTTTGAAAAAATTTCAACTGGAATTTTAGCATTTTTTTTACGGGAAATTGTAAACATGTGGACATGGATTTTGAAAATTCTAGAGAGAATTTTAAAAGCTTTAACAGAATTTCTACAATTTTGAGAGGGATTTGAAAAGTTTCAATGGGAATGGGAAGAATTGGGACAAAAATTGGAAAATTTTTAAGGGACTTTGAAAAAATTCCAACTGGAATTTTAGCCATTTTTTGATGTGAAATTGTAAACATGTGGCCATGGATTTTGAAAATTCTAGAGAGAATTTTAAAAGCTTCAAGAGAATTTCAACAATTTTGACAGGGATTTGAAAAGTTTCAATGGGAATGGGAAGAATTGGGACAAAAATTGGAAAATTTTTCAGGGACTTTGAAAAAATTTCAACTGGAATTTTAGCATTTTTTTTACGTGAAATTGTAAACATGTGGCCATGGATTTTGAAAATTCTAGAGAGAATTTTAAAAGCTTCAAGAGAATTTCAACAATTTTGAGAGGGATTTGAAAAGTTTCAATGGGAATGGGAAGAATTGGGACAAAAATTGGAAAATTTTTAAGGGACTTTGAAAAAATTTCAACTGGAATTTTAGCATTTTTTTTACGTGGAATTGTAAACATGTGGACATGGATTTTGAAAATTCTAGAGAGAATTTTAAAAGCTTCAAGAGAATTTCAACAATTTTGAGAGGGATTTGAAAAGTTTCAATGGGAATGGGAAGAATTGGGACAAAAATTGGAAAATTTTTCAGGGACTTTGAAAAAATTTCAACTGGAATTTTAGCCATTTTTTTACGTGGAATTGTAAACATGTGGCCATGGATTTTGAAAATTCTAGAGAGAATTTTAAAAGCTTCAACAGAATTTCAACAATTTTGAGAGGGATTTGAAAAGTTTCAATGGGAATGGGAAGAATTGGGACAAAAATTGGAAAATTTTTAAGGGACTTTGAAAAAATTTCAACTGGAATTTTAGCCATTTTTTTACGTGAAATTGTAAACATGTGGACATGGATTTTGAAAATTCTAGAGAGAATTTTAAAAGCTTCAACAGAATTTCAACAATGTTGAGAGGGATTTGAAAAGTTTCAATGGGAATGGGAAGAATTGGGACAAAAATTGGAAAATTTTTAAGGGACTTTGAAAAAATTTCAACTGGAATTTTAGCCATTATTTTATGTGAAATTGTAAACATGTGGACATGGATTTTGAAAATTCTAGAGAGAATTTTAAAAGCTTCAAGAGAATTTCAACAATTTGGAGAGGGATTTGAAAAGTTTCAATGGGAATGGGAAGAATTGGGACAAAAATTGGAAAATTTTTCAGGGACTTTGAAAAAATTTCAACTGGAATTTTAGCCATTTTTTGACGTGAAATTGTAAATATGTGGACACGGATTTTGAAAATTCTAGAGAGAATTTTAAAAGCTTCAAGAGAATTTCAACAATTTTGAGAGGGATTTGAAAAGTTTCAATGGGAATGGGAAGAATTGGGACAAAAATTGGAAAATTTTTCAGGGACTTTGAAAAAATTTCAACTGGAATTTTAGCCATTTTTTGACGTGAAATTGTAAACATGTGGACATGGATTTTGAAAATTCTAGAGAGAATTTTAAAAGCTTCAAGAGAATTTCAACAATTTTGAGAGGGATTTGAAAAGTTTCAATGGGAATGGGAAGAATTGGGACAAAAATTGGAAAATTTTTCAGGGACTTTGAAAAAATTTCAACTGGAATTTTAGCATTTTTTGACGTGAAATTGTAAACATGTGGACATGGATTTTGAAAATTCTAGAGATAATTTTAAAAGCTTCAAGAGAATTTCAACAATTTTGAGAGGGATTTGAAAAGTTTCAATGGGAATGGGAAGAATTGGGACAAAAATTGGAAAATTTTTAAGGGACTTTGAAAAAATTTCAACTGGAATTTTAGCCATTTTTTTACGTGAAATTGTAAACATGTGGACATGGATTTTGAAAATTCTAGAGAGAATTTTAAAAGCTTCAACAGAATTTCAACAATTTTGAGAGGGATTTGAAAAGTTTCAATGGGAATGGGAAGAATTGGGACAAAAATTGGAAAATTTTTAAGGGACTTTGAAAAAATTTCAACTGGAATTTTAGCATTTTTTTTACGTGAAATTGTAAATATGTGGACATGGATTTTGAAAATTCTAGAGAGAATTTTAAAAGCTTTAACAGAATTTCTACAATTTTGAGAGGGATTTGAAAAGTTTCAATGGGAATGGGAAGAATTGGGACAAAAATTGGAAAATTTTTCAGGGACTTTGAAAAAATTTCAACTGGAATTTTAGCCATTTTTTGACGTGAAATTGTAAACATGTGGCCATGGATTTTGAAAATTCTAGAGAGAATTTTAAAAGCTTCAACAGAATTTCAACAATTTTGAGAGGGATTTGAAAAGTTTCAATGGGAATGGGAAGAATTGGGACAAAAATTGGAAAATTTTTAAGGGACTTTGAAAAAATTCCAACTGGAATTTTAGCCATTTTTTGACGTGAAATTGTAAACATGTGGCCATGGATTTTGAAAATTCTAGAGAGAATTTTAAAAGCTTCAAGAGAATTTCAACAATTTTGAGAGGGATTTGAAAAGTTTCAATGGGAATGGGAAGAATTGGGACAAAAATTGGAAAATTTTTAAGGGACTTTGAAAAAATTTCAACTGGAATTTTAGCCATTTTTTGACGTGAAATTGTAAACATGTGGCCATGGATTTTGAAAATTATAGAGAGAATTTTAAAAGCTTCAACAGAATTTCAACAATGTTGAGAGGGATTTGAAAAGTTTCAATGGGAATGGGAAGAATTGGGACAAAAATTGGAAAATTTTTCAGGGACTTTGAAAAAATTTCAACTGGAATTTTAGCATTTTTTTTACGTGAAATTGTAAACATGTGGACATGGATTTTGAAAATTCTAGAGAGAATTTTAAAAGCTTTAACAGAATTTCTACAATTTTGAGAGGGATTTGAAAAGTTTCAATGGGAATGGGAAGAATTGGGACAAAAATTGGAAAATTTTTAAGGGACTTTGAAAAAATTCCAACTGGAATTTTAGCCATTTTTTGACGTGAAATTGTAAACATGTGGACATGGATTTTGAAAATTCTAGAGAGAATTTTAAAAGCTTCAAGAGAATTTCAACAATTTTGAGAGGGATTTGAAAAGTTTCAATGGGAATGGGAAGAATTGGGACAAAAATTGGAAAATTTTTAAGGGACTTTGAAAAAATTTCAACTGGAATTTTAGCCATTTTTTGACGTGAAATTGTAAACATGTGGACATGGATTTTGAAAATTCTAGAGAGAATTTTAAAAGCTTCAAGAGAATTTCAACAATTTTGAGAGGGATTTGAAAAGTTTCAATGGGAATGGGAAGAATTGGGACAAAAATTGGAAAATTTTTCAGGGACTTTGAAAAAATTTCAACTGGAATTTTAGCCATTTTTTGACGTGAAATTGTAAACATGTGGACATGGATTTTGAAAATTCTAGAGAGAATTTTAAAAGCTTCAAGAGAATTTCAACAATTTTGAGAGGGATTTGAAAAGTTTCAATGGGAATGGGAAGAATTGGGACAAAAATTGGAAAATTTTTAAGGGACTTTGAAAAAATTTCAACTGGAATTTTAGCCATTTTTTGACGTGAAATTGTAAACATGTGGCCATGGATTTTGAAAATTCTAGAGAGAATTTTAAAAGCTTCAACAGAATTTCAACAATTTTGAGAGGGATTTGAAAAGTTTCAATGGGAATGGGAAGAATTGGGACAAAAATTGGAAAATTTTTAAGGGACTTTGAAAAAATTTCAACTGGAATTTTAGCATTTTTTTTTACATGAAATTGTAAACATGTGGACATGGATTTTGAAAATTCTAGAGAGAATTTTAAAAGCTTCAACAGAATTTCAACAATTTTGAGAGGGATTTGAAAAGTTTCAATGGGAATGGGAAGAATTGGGACAAAAATTGGAAAATTTTGAAGGGACTTTGAAAAAATTTCAACTGGAATTTTAGCCATTTTTTGACGTGAAATTGTAAACATGTGGCCATGGATTTTGAAAATTCTAGAGAGAATTTTAAAAGCTTCAACAGAATTTCTACAATTTTGAGAGGGATTTGAAAAGTTTCAATGGGAATGGGAAGAATTGGGACAAAAATTGGAAAATTTTTCAGGGACTTTGAAAAAATTTCAACTGGAATTTTAGCATTTTTTTTACGTGAAATTGTAAACATGTGGACATGGATTTTGAAAATTCTAGAGAGAATTTTAAAAGCTTTAACAGAATTTCTACAATTTTGAGAGGGATTTGAAAAGTTTCAATGGGAATGGGAAGAATTGGGACAAAAATTGGAAAATTTTTAAGGGACTTTGAAAAAATTCCAACTGGAATTTTAGCAATTTTTTGACGTGAAATTGTAAACATGTGGCCATGGATTTTGAAAATTCTAGAGAGAATTTTAAAAGCTTCAAGAGAATTTCAACAATTTTGAGAGGGATTTGAAAAGTTTCAATGGGAATGGGAAGAATTGGGACAAAAATTGGAAAATTTTTAAGGGACTTTGAAAAAATTTCAACTGGAATTTTAGCCATTTTTTTACGTGAAATTGTAAACATGTGGACATGGATTTTGAAAATTCTAGCGAGAATTTTAAAAGCTTCAAGAGAATTTCAACAATTTTGAGAGGGATTTGAAAAGTTTCAATGGGAATGGGAAGAATTGGGACAAAAATTGGAAAATTTTTAAGGGACTTTGAAAAAATTTCAACTGGAATTTTAGCCATTTTTTGACGTGAAATTGTAAACATGTGGCCATGGATTTGGAAAATTCTAGAGAGAATTTTAAAAGCTTCAAGAGAATTTCAACAATTTTGAGAGGGATTTGAAAAGTTTCAATGGGAATGGGAAGAATTGGGACAAAAATTGGAAAATTTTTAAGGGACTTTGAAAAAATTTCAACTGGAATTTTAGCAATTTTTTGACGTGAAATTGTAAACATGTGGCCATGGATTTTGAAAATTCTAGAGAGAATTTTAAAAGCTTCAAGAGAATTTCAACACTTTTGAGAGGGATTTGAAAAGTTTCAATGGGAATGGGAAGAATTGGGACAAAAATTGGAAAATTTTTAAGGGACTTTGAAAAAATTTCAACTGGAATTTTAGCATTTTTTTTTACGTGAAATTGTAAACATGTGGACATGGATTTTGAAAATTCTAGAGAGAATTTTAAAAGCTTCAACAGAATTTCAACAATTTTGAGAGGGATTTGAAAAGTTTCAATGGGAATGGGAAGAATTGGGACAAAAATTGGAAAATTTTTCAGGGACTTTGAAAAAATTTCAACTGGAATTTTAGCAATTTTATGACGTGAAATTGTAAACATGTTGAAGTGGATTTTGAAAATTCTAGAGAGAATTTTAAAAGCTTTAACAGAATTTCTACAATTTTGAGAGGGATTTGAAAAGTTTCAATGGGAATGGGAAGAATTGGGACAAAAATTGGAAAATTTTTAAGGGACTTTGAAAAAATTTCAACTGGAATTTTAGCCATTTTTTGACGTGAAATTGTAAACATGTGGACATGGATTTTGAAAATTCTAGAGAGAATTTTAAAAGCTTCAAGAGAATTTCAACAATTTTGAGAGGGATTTGAAAAGTTTCAATGGGAATGGGAAGAATTGGGACAAAAATTGGAAAATTTTTAAGGGACTTTGAAAAAATTTCAACTGGAATTTTAGCCATTTTTTGACGTGAAATTGTAAACATGTGGACATGGATTTTGAAAATTCTAGAGAGAATTTTAAAAGCTTCAAGAGAATTTCAACAATTTTGAGAGGGATTTGAAAAGTTTCAATGGGAATGGGAAGAATTGGGACAAAAATTGGAAAATTTTTAAGGGACTTTGAAAAAATTTCAACTGGAATTTTAGCCATTTCTTGACGTGAAATTGTAAACATGTGGACATGGATTTTGAAAATTCTAGAGAGAATTTTAAAAGCTTCAAGAGAATTTCAACAATTTTGAGAGGGATTTGAAAAGTTTCAATGGGAATGGGAAGAATTGGGACAAAAATTGGAAAATTTTTCAGGGACTTTGAAAAAATTTCAACTGGAATTTTAGCCATTTTTTGACGTGAAATTGTAAACATGTGGACATGGATTTTGAAAATTCTAGAGAGAATTTTAAAAGCTTCAAGAGAATTTCAACAATTTTGAGAGGGATTTGAAAAGTTTCAATGGGAATGGGAAGAATTGGGACAAAAATTGGAAAATTTTTAAGGGACTTTGAAAAAATTTCAACTGGAATTTTAGCATTTTTTTTACGTGGAATTGTAAACATGTGGACATGGATTTTGAAAATTCTAGAGAGAATTTTAAAAGCTTCAAGAGAATTTCAACAATTTTGAGAGGGATTTGAAAAGTTTCAATGGGAATGGGAAGAATTGGGACAAAAATTGGAAAATTTTTCAGGGACTTTGAAAAAATTTCAACTGGAATTTTAGCCATTTTTTTACGTGGAATTGTAAACATGTGGCCATGGATTTTGAAAATTCTAGAGAGAATTTTAAAAGCTTCAACAGAATTTCAACAATTTTGAGAGGGATTTGAAAAGTTTCAATGGGAATGGGAAGAATTGGGACAAAAATTGGAAAATTTTTAAGGGACTTTGAAAAAATTTCAACTGGAATTTTAGCCATTTTTTGACGTGAAATTGTAAACATGTGGCCACGGATTTTGAAAATTCTAGAGAGAATTTTAAAAGCTTCAACAGAATTTCAACAATTTTGAGAGGGATTTGAAAAGTTTCAATGGGAATGGGAAGAATTGGGACAAAAATTGGAAAATTTTTAAGGGACTTTGAAAAAATTTCAACTGGAATTTTAGCATTTTTTTTACGTGAAATTGTAAATATGTGGACATGGATTTTGAAAATTCTAGAGAGAATTTTAAAAGCTTCAACAGAATTTCAACAATTTTGAGAGGGATTTGAAAAGTTTCAATGGGAATGGGAAGAATTGGGACAAAAATTGGAAAATTTTTAAGGGACTTTGAAAAAATTTCAACTGGAATTTTAGCAATTTTTTGACGTGAAATTGTAAACATGTGGCCATGGATTTTGAAAATTCTAGAGAGAATTTTAAAAGCTTCAACAGAATTTCAACAATTTTGAGAGGGATTTGAAAAGTTTCAATGGGAATGGGAAGAATTGGGACAAAAATTGGAAAATTTTTAAGGGACTTTGAAAAAATTCCAACTGGAATTTTAGCCATTTTTTGACGTGAAATTGTAAACATGTGGACATGGATTTTGAAAATTCTAGAGAGAATTTTAAAAGCTTCAACAGAATTTCTACAATTTTGAGAGGGATTTGAAAAGTTTCAATGGGAATGGGAAGAATTGGGACAAAAATTGGAAAATTTTTAAGGGACTTTGAAAAAATTTCAACTGGAATTTTAGCCATTTTTTGACGTGAAATTGTAAACATGTGGCCACGGATTTTGAAAATTCTAGAGAGAATTTTAAAAGCTTCAACAGAATTTCTACAATGTTGAGAGGGATTTGAAAAGTTTCAATGGGAATGGGAAGAATTGGGACAAAAATTGGAAAATTTTTCAGGGACTTTGAAAAAATTTCAACTGGAATTTTAGCATTTTTTTTACGTGAAATTGTAAACATGTGGACATGGATTTTGAAAATTCTAGAGAGAATTTTAAAAGCTTTAACAGAATTTCTACAATTTTGAGAGGGATTTGAAAAGTTTCAATGGGAATGGGAAGAATTGGGACAAAAATTGGAAAATTTTTAAGGGACTTTGAAAAAATTTCAACTGGAATTTTAGCAATTTTTTGACGTGAAATTGTAAACATGTGGACATGGATTTTGAAAATTCTAGAGAGAATTTTAAAAGCTTCAAGAGAATTTCAACAATTTTGAGAGGGATTTGAAAAGTTTCAATGGGAATGGGAAGAATTGGGACAAAAATTGGAAAATTTTTAAGGGACTTTGAAAAAATTTCAACTGGAATTTTAGCCATTTTTTGACGTGAAATTGTAAACATGTGGACATGGATTTTGAAAATTCTAGAGAGAATTTTAAAAGCTTCAACAGAATTTCTACAATGTTGAGAGGGATTTGAAAAGTTTCAATGGGAATGGGAAGAATTGGGACAAAAATTGGAAAATTTTTCAGGGACTTTGAAAAAATTTCAACTGGAATTTTAGCCATTTTTTGACGTGAAATTGTAAACATGTGGCCACGGATTTTGAAAATTCTAGAGAGAATTTTAAAAGCTTCAACAGAATTTCAACAATTTTGAGAGGGATTTGAAAAGTTTCAATGGGAATGGGAAGAATTGGGACAAAAATTGGAAAATTTTTAAGGGACTTTGAAAAAATTTCAACTGGAATTTTAGCATTTTTTTTACGTGAAATTGTAAATATGTGGACATGGATTTTGAAAATTCTAGAGAGAATTTTAAAAGCTTTAACAGAATTTCTACAATTTTGAGAGGGATTTGAAAAGTTTCAATGGGAATGGGAAGAATTGGGACAAAAATTGGAAAATTTTTAAGGGACTTTGAAAAAATTTCAACTGGAATTTTAGCAATTTTTTGACGTGAAATTGTAAACATGTGGACATGGATTTTGAAAATTCTAGAGAGAATTTTAAAAGCTTCAACAGAATTTCAACAATTTTGAGAGGGATTTGAAAAGTTTCAATGGGAATGGGAAGAATTGGGACAAAAATTGGAAAATTTTTAAGGGACTTTGAAAAAATTTCAACTGGAATTTTAGCCATTTTTTGACGTGAAATTGTAAACATGTGGCCACGGATTTTGAAAATTCTAGAGAGAATTTTAAAAGCTTCAACAGAATTTCTACAATGTTGAGAGGGATTTGAAAAGTTTCAATGGGAATGGGAAGAATTGGGACAAAAATTGGAAAATTTTTCAGGGACTTTGAAAAAATTTCAACTGGAATTTTAGCAATTTTTTGACATGAAATTGTAAACATGTGGCCATGGATTTTGAAAATTCTAGAGAGAATTTTAAAAGCTTCAACAGAATTTCAACAATTTTGAGAGGGATTTGAAAAGTTTCAATGGGAATGGGAAGAATTGGGACAAAAATTGGAAAATTTTTAAGGGACTTTGAAAAAATTTCAACTGGAATTTTAGCATTTTTTTTACGTGAAATTGTAAATATGTGGACATGGATTTTGAAAATTCTAGAGAGAATTTTAAAAGCTTCAACAGAATTTCAACAATTTTGAGAGGGATTTGAAAAGTTTCAATGGGAATGGGAAGAATTGGGACAAAAATTGGAAAATTTTTAAGGGACTTTGAAAAAATTTCAACTGGAATTTTAGCAATTTTTTGACGTGAAATTGTAAACATGTGGCCATGGATTTTGAAAATTCTAGAGAGAATTTTAAAAGCTTCAACAGAATTTCAACAATTTTGAGAGGGATTTGAAAAGTTTCAATGGGAATGGGAAGAATTGGGACAAAAATTGGAAAATTTTGAAGGGACTTTGAAAAAATTCCAACTGGAATTTTAGCCATTTTTTGACGTGAAATTGTAAACATGTGGACATGGATTTTGAAAATTCTAGAGAGAATTTTAAAAGCTTCAACAGAATTTCTACAATTTTGAGAGGGATTTGAAAAGTTTCAATGGGAATGGGAAGAATTGGGACAAAAATTGGAAAATTTTTAAGGGACTTTGAAAAAATTTCAACTGGAATTTTAGCCATTTTTTGACGTGAAATTGTAAACATGTGGCCACGGATTTTGAAAATTCTAGAGAGAATTTTAAAAGCTTCAACAGAATTTCTACAATGTTGAGAGGGATTTGAAAAGTTTCAATGGGAATGGGAAGAATTGGGACAAAAATTGGAAAATTTTTCAGGGACTTTGAAAAAATTTCAACTGGAATTTTAGCATTTTTTTTACGTGAAATTGTAAACATGTGGACATGGATTTTGAAAATTCTAGAGAGAATTTTAAAAGCTTTAACAGAATTTCTACAATTTTGAGAGGGATTTGAAAAGTTTCAATGGGAATGGGAAGAATTGGGACAAAAATTGGAAAATTTTTAAGGGACTTTGAAAAAATTTCAACTGGAATTTTAGCCATTTTTTGACGTGAAATTGTAAACATGTGGACATGGATTTTGAAAATTCTAGAGAGAATTTTAAAAGCTTCAAGAGAATTTCAACAATTTTGAGAGGGATTTGAAAAGTTTCAATGGGAATGGGAAGAATTGGGACAAAAATTGGAAAATTTTTCAGGGACTTTGAAAAAATTTCAACTGGAATTTTAGCCATTTTTTGACGTGAAATTGTAAACATGTGGACATGGATTTTGAAAATTCTAGAGAGAATTTTAAAAGCTTCAAGAGAATTTCAACAATTTTGAGAGGGATTTGAAAAGTTTCAATGGGAATGGGAAGAATTGGGACAAAAATTGGAAAATTTTTAAGGGACTTTGAAAAAATTTCAACTGGAATTTTAGCCATTTTTTGACGTGAAATTGTAAACATGTGGCCATGGATTTTGAAAATTCTAGAGAGAATTTTAAAAGCTTCAACAGAATTTCAACAATTTTGAGAGGGATTTGAAAAGTTTCAATGGGAATGGGAAGAATTGGGACAAAAATTGGAAAATTTTTAAGGGACTTTGAAAAAATTTCAACTGGAATTTTAGCATTTTTTTTTACATGAAATTGTAAACATGTGGACATGGATTTTGAAAATTCTAGAGAGAATTTTAAAAGCTTCAACAGAATTTCAACAATTTTGAGAGGGATTTGAAAAGTTTCAATGGGAATGGGAAGAATTGGGACAAAAATTGGAAAATTTTGAAGGGACTTTGAAAAAATTTCAACTGGAATTTTAGCCATTTTTTGACGTGAAATTGTAAACATGTGGCCATGGATTTTGAAAATTCTAGAGAGAATTTTAAAAGCTTCAACAGAATTTCTACAATTTTGAGAGGGATTTGAAAAGTTTCAATGGGAATGGGAAGAATTGGGACAAAAATTGGAAAATTTTTCAGGGACTTTGAAAAAATTTCAACTGGAATTTTAGCATTTTTTTTACGTGAAATTGTAAACATGTGGACATGGATTTTGAAAATTCTAGAGAGAATTTTAAAAGCTTTAACAGAATTTCTACAATTTTGAGAGGGATTTGAAAAGTTTCAATGGGAATGGGAAGAATTGGGACAAAAATTGGAAAATTTTTAAGGGACTTTGAAAAAATTCCAACTGGAATTTTAGCAATTTTTTGACGTGAAATTGTAAACATGTGGCCATGGATTTTGAAAATTCTAGAGAGAATTTTAAAAGCTTCAAGAGAATTTCAACAATTTTGAGAGGGATTTGAAAAGTTTCAATGGGAATGGGAAGAATTGGGACAAAAATTGGAAAATTTTTAAGGGACTTTGAAAAAATTTCAACTGGAATTTTAGCCATTTTTTTACGTGAAATTGTAAACATGTGGACATGGATTTTGAAAATTCTAGCGAGAATTTTAAAAGCTTCAAGAGAATTTCAACAATTTTGAGAGGGATTTGAAAAGTTTCAATGGGAATGGGAAGAATTGGGACAAAAATTGGAAAATTTTTAAGGGACTTTGAAAAAATTTCAACTGGAATTTTAGCCATTTTTTGACGTGAAATTGTAAACATGTGGCCATGGATTTGGAAAATTCTAGAGAGAATTTTAAAAGCTTCAAGAGAATTTCAACAATTTTGAGAGGGATTTGAAAAGTTTCAATGGGAATGGGAAGAATTGGGACAAAAATTGGAAAATTTTTAAGGGACTTTGAAAAAATTTCAACTGGAATTTTAGCAATTTTTTGACGTGAAATTGTAAACATGTGGCCATGGATTTTGAAAATTCTAGAGAGAATTTTAAAAGCTTCAAGAGAATTTCAACACTTTTGAGAGGGATTTGAAAAGTTTCAATGGGAATGGGAAGAATTGGGACAAAAATTGGAAAATTTTTAAGGGACTTTGAAAAAATTTCAACTGGAATTTTAGCATTTTTTTTTACGTGAAATTGTAAACATGTGGACATGGATTTTGAAAATTCTAGAGAGAATTTTAAAAGCTTCAACAGAATTTCAACAATTTTGAGAGGGATTTGAAAAGTTTCAATGGGAATGGAAGAATTGGGACAAAAATTGGAAAATTTTTCAGGGACTTTGAAAAAATTTCAACTGGAATTTTAGCAATTTTATGACGTGAAATTGTAAACATGTTGAAGTGGATTTTGAAAATTCTAGAGAGAATTTTAAAAGCTTTAACAGAATTTCTACAATTTTGAGAGGGATTTGAAAAGTTTCAATGGGAATGGGAAGAATTGGGACAAAAATTGGAAAATTTTTAAGGGACTTTGAAAAAATTTCAACTGGAATTTTAGCCATTTTTTGACGTGAAATTGTAAACATGTGGACATGGATTTTGAAAATTCTAGAGAGAATTTTAAAAGCTTCAAGAGAATTTCAACAATTTTGAGAGGGATTTGAAAAGTTTCAATGGGAATGGGAAGAATTGGGACAAAAATTGGAAAATTTTTAAGGGACTTTGAAAAAATTTCAACTGGAATTTTAGCCATTTTTTGACGTGAAATTGTAAACATGTGGACATGGATTTTGAAAATTCTAGAGAGAATTTTAAAAGCTTCAAGAGAATTTCAACAATTTTGAGAGGGATTTGAAAAGTTTCAATGGGAATGGGAAGAATTGGGACAAAAATTGGAAAATTTTTAAGGGACTTTGAAAAAATTTCAACTGGAATTTTAGCCATTTCTTGACGTGAAATTGTAAACATGTGGACATGGATTTTGAAAATTCTAGAGAGAATTTTAAAAGCTTCAAGAGAATTTCAACAATTTTGAGAGGGATTTGAAAAGTTTCAATGGGAATGGGAAGAATTGGGACAAAAATTGGAAAATTTTTCAGGGACTTTGAAAAAATTTCAACTGGAATTTTAGCCATTTTTTGACGTGAAATTGTAAACATGTGGACATGGATTTTGAAAATTCTAGAGAGAATTTTAAAAGCTTCAAGAGAATTTCAACAATTTTGAGAGGGATTTGAAAAGTTTCAATGGGAATGGGAAGAATTGGGACAAAAATTGGAAAATTTTTAAGGGACTTTGAAAAAATTTCAACTGGAATTTTAGCATTTTTTTTACGTGGAATTGTAAACATGTGGACATGGATTTTGAAAATTCTAGAGAGAATTTTAAAAGCTTCAAGAGAATTTCAACAATTTTGAGAGGGATTTGAAAAGTTTCAATGGGAATGGGAAGAATTGGGACAAAAATTGGAAAATTTTTCAGGGACTTTGAAAAAATTTCAACTGGAATTTTAGCCATTTTTTTACGTGGAATTGTAAACATGTGGCCATGGATTTTGAAAATTCTAGAGAGAATTTTAAAAGCTTCAACAGAATTTCAACAATTTTGAGAGGGATTTGAAAAGTTTCAATGGGAATGGGAAGAATTGGGACAAAAATTGGAAAATTTTTAAGGGACTTTGAAAAAATTTCAACTGGAATTTTAGCCATTTTTTGACGTGAAATTGTAAACATGTGGCCACGGATTTTGAAAATTCTAGAGAGAATTTTAAAAGCTTCAACAGAATTTCAACAATTTTGAGAGGGATTTGAAAAGTTTCAATGGGAATGGGAAGAATTGGGACAAAAATTGGAAAATTTTTAAGGGACTTTGAAAAAATTTCAACTGGAATTTTAGCATTTTTTTTACGTGAAATTGTAAATATGTGGACATGGATTTTGAAAATTCTAGAGAGAATTTTAAAAGCTTCAACAGAATTTCAACAATTTTGAGAGGGATTTGAAAAGTTTCAATGGGAATGGGAAGAATTGGGACAAAAATTGGAAAATTTTTAAGGGACTTTGAAAAAATTTCAACTGGAATTTTAGCAATTTTTTGACGTGAAATTGTAAACATGTGGCCATGGATTTTGAAAATTCTAGAGAGAATTTTAAAAGCTTCAACAGAATTTCAACAATTTTGAGAGGGATTTGAAAAGTTTCAATGGGAATGGGAAGAATTGGGACAAAAATTGGAAAATTTTTAAGGGACTTTGAAAAAATTCCAACTGGAATTTTAGCCATTTTTTGACGTGAAATTGTAAACATGTGGACATGGATTTTGAAAAATTCTAGAGAGAATTTTAAAAGCTTCAACAGAATTTCTACAATTTTGAGAGGGATTTGAAAAGTTTCAATGGGAATGGGAAGAATTGGGACAAAAATTGGAAAATTTTTAAGGGACTTTGAAAAAATTTCAACTGGAATTTTAGCCATTTTTTGACGTGAAATTGTAAACATGTGGCCACGGATTTTGAAAATTCTAGAGAGAATTTTAAAAGCTTCAACAGAATTTCTACAATGTTGAGAGGGATTTGAAAAGTTTTCAATGGGAATGGGAAGAATTGGGACAAAAATTGGAAAATTTTTCAGGGACTTTGAAAAAATTTCAACTGGAATTTTAGCATTTTTTTTACGTGAAATTGTAAACATGTGGACATGGATTTTGAAAATTCTAGAGAGAATTTTAAAAGCTTTAAACAGAATTTCTACAATTTTGAGAGGGATTTGAAAAGTTTCAATGGGAATGGGAAGAATTGGGACAAAAATTGGAAAATTTTTAAGGGACTTTGAAAAAATTTCAACTGGAATTTTAGCAATTTTTTGACGTGAAATTGTAAACATGTGGACATGGATTTTGAAAATTCTAGAGAGAATTTTAAAAGCTTCAAGAGAATTTCAACAATTTTGAGAGGGATTTGAAAAGTTTCAATGGGAATGGGAAGAATTGGGACAAAAATTGGAAAATTTTTAAGGGACTTTGAAAAAATTTCAACTGGAATTTTAGCCATTTTTGACGTGAAATTGTAAACATGTGGACATGGATTTTTGAAAATTCTAGAGAGAATTTTAAAAGCTTCAACAGAATTTCTACAATGTTGAGAGGGATTTGAAAAGTTTCAATGGGAATGGGAAGAATTGGGACAAAAATTGGAAAATTTTTCAGGGACTTTGAAAAAATTTCAACTGGAATTTTAGCCATTTTTTGACGTGAAATTGTAAACATGTGGCCACGGATTTTGAAAATTCTAGAGAGAATTTTAAAAGCTTCAACAGAATTTCAACAATTTTGAGAGGGATTTGAAAAGTTTCAATGGGAATGGGAAGAATTGGGACAAAATTGGAAAATTTTTAAGGGACTTTGAAAAATTTCAACTGGAATTTAGCATTTTTTTACGTGAAATTGTAAATATGTGGACATGGATTTTGAAAATTCTAGAGAGAATTTTAAAAGCTTTAACAGAATTTCTACAATTTTGAGAGGGATTTGAAAAGTTTCAATGGGAATGGGAAGAATTGGGACAAAAATTGGAAAATTTTTAAGGGACTTTGAAAAAATTTCAACTGGAATTTTAGCAATTTTTTGACGTGAAATTGTAAACATGTGGACATGGATTTTGAAAATTCTAGAGAGAATTT
>NW_028116471.1:0-91109 GCF_964273445.1 Streptopelia decaocto | reverse complement strand
ATTTTTTGACGTGAAATTGTAAACATGTGGACATGGATTTTGAAAATTCTAGAGAGAATTTTAAAAGCTTCAAGAGAATTTCAACAATTTTGAGAGGGATTTGAAAAGTTTCAATGGGAATGGGAAGAATTGGGACAAAAATTGGAAAATTTTTAAGGGACTTTGAAAAAATTTCAACTGGAATTTTAGCCATTTTTTGACGTGAAATTGTAAACATGTGGCCATGGATTTTGAAAATTCTAGAGAGAATTTTAAAAGCTTCAAGAGAATTTCAACAATTTTGAGAGGGATTTGAAAAGTTTCAATGGGAATGGGAAGAATTGGGACAAAAATTGGAAAATTTTTAAGGGACTTTGAAAAAATTTCAACTGGAATTTTAGCCATTTTTTGACGTGAAATTGTAAACATGTGGACATGGATTTTGAAAATTCTAGAGAGAATTTTAAAAGCTTCAAGAGAATTTCAACAATTTTGAGAGGGATTTGAAAAGTTTCAATGGGAATGGGAAGAATTGGGACAAAAATTGGAAAACTTTTAAGGGACTTTGAAAAAATTTCAACTGGAATTTTAGCCATTTTTTGACGTGAAATTGTAAACATGTGGACATGGATCTTGAAAATTCTAGAGAGAATTTTAAAAGCTTTAACAGAATTTCAACAATTTTGAGAGGGATTTGAAAAGTTTCAATGGGAATGGGAAGAATTGGGACAAAAATTGGAAAATTTTTCAGGGACTTTGAAAAAATTTCAACTGGAATTTTAGCCATTTTTTGACGTGAAATTGTAAACATGTGGCCATGGATTTTGAAAATTCTAGAGAGAATTTTAAAAGCTTCAAGAGAATTTCAACAATTTTGAGAGGGATTTGAAAAGTTTCAATGGGAATGGGAAGAATTGGGACAAAAATTGGAAAATTTTTAAGGGACTTTGAAAAAATTTCAACTGGAATTTTAACAATTTTTTTATGTGAAATTGTAAACATGTGGCCATGGATTTTGAAAATTCTAGAGAGAATTTTAAAAGCTTCAACAGAATTTCAACAATTTTGAGAGGAATTTGAAAAGTTTCAATGGGAATGGGAAGAATTGGGACAAAAATTGGAAAATTTTTAAGGGACTTTGAAAAAATTTCAACTGGAATTTTAGCCATTTTTTGACGTGAAATTGTAAACATGTGGCCATGGATTTTGAAAATTCTAGAGAGAATTTTAAAAGCTTCAAGAGAATTTCAACAATTTTGAGAGGGATTTGAAAAGTTTCAATGGGAATGGGAAGAATTGGGACAAAAATTGGAAAATTTTTAAGGGACTTTGAAAAAATTTCAACTGGAATTTTAGCCATTTTTTGACATGAAATTGTAAACATGTGGCCATGGATTTTGAAAATTCTAGAGAGAATTTTAAAAGCTTCAAGAGAATTTCAACAATTTTGAGAGGGATTTGAAAAGTTTCAATGGGAATGGGAAGAATTGGGACAAAAATTGGAAAACTTTTAAGGGACTTTGAAAAAAATTTCAACTGGAATTTTAGCCATTTTTTGACGTGAAATTGTAAACATGTGGACATGGATTTTGAAAATTCTAGAGAGAATTTTAAAAGCTTTAACAGAATTTCTACAATTTTGAGAGGGATTTGAAAAGTTTCAATGGGAATGGGAAGAATTGGGACAAAAATTGGAAAATTTTTAAGGACTTTGAAAAAATTTCAACTGGAATTTTAGCCATTTTTTGACGTGAAATTGTAAACATGTGGCCATGGATTTTGAAAATTCTAGAGAGAATTTTAAATGCTTCAAGAGAATTTCAACAATTTTGAGAGGGATTTGAAAAGTTTCAATGGGAATGGGAAGAATTGGGACAAAATTGGAAAATTTTTAAGGGACTTTGAAAAAATTTCAACTGGAATTTTAGCCATTTTTTGACGTGAAATTGTAAACATGTGGCCATGGATTTTGAAAATTCTAGAGAGAATTTTAAAAGCTTCAAGAGAATTTCAACAATTTTGAGAGGGATTTGAAAAGTTTCAATGGGAATGGGAAGAATTGGGACAAAAATTGGAAAATTTTTAAGGGACTTTGAAAAAATTTCAACTGGAATTTTAGCCATTTTTTGACGTGAAATTGTAAACATGTGGACATGGATTTTGAAAATTCTAGAGAGAATTTTAAAAGCTTCAAGAGAATTTCAACAATTTTGAGAGGGATTTGAAAAGTTTCAATGGGAATGGGAAGAATTGGGACAAAAATTGGAAAACTTTTAAGGGACTTTGAAAAAATTTCAACTGGAATTTTAGCCATTTTTTTGACGTGAAATTGTAAACATGTGGACATGGATCTTGAAAATTCTAGAGAGAATTTTAAAAGCTTTAACAGAATTTCAACAATTTTGAGAGGGATTTGAAAAGTTTCAATGGGAATGGGAAGAATTGGGACAAAAATTGGAAAATTTTTAAGGGACTTTGAAAAAATTTCAACTGGAATTTTAGCCATTTTTTGACGTGAAATTGTAAACATGTGGCCATGGATTTTGAAAATTCTAGAGAGAATTTTAAAAGCTTCAAGAGAATTTCAACAATTTTGAGAGGGATTTGAAAAGTTTCAATGGGAATGGGAAGAATTGGGACAAAAATTGGAAAATTTTTAAGGGACTTTGAAAAAATTTCAACTGGAATTTTAGCAATTTTTTGACGTGAAATTGTAAACATGTTGAAGTGATTTTGAAAATTCTAGAGAGAATTTTAAAAGCTTCAAGAGAATTTCAACAATTTGGAGAGGGATTTGAAAAGTTTCAATGGGAATGGGAAGAATTGGGACAAAAATTGGAAAATTTTTAAGGGACTTTGAAAAAATTTCAACTGGAATTTTAGCCATTTTTTGACGTGAAATTGTAAACATGTGGCCATGGATTTTGAAAATTCTAGAGAGAATTTTAAAAGCTTCAACAGAATTTCAACAATTTGGAGAGGGATTTGAAAAGTTTCAATGGGAATGGGAAGAATTGGGACAAAAATTGGAAAATTTTTAAGGGACTTTGAAAAAATTTCAACTGGAATTTTAGCAATTTTTTTACGTGAAATTGTAAACATGTGGCCATGGATTTTGAAAATTCTAGAGAGAATTTTAAAAGCTTCAAGAGAATTTCAACAATTTTGAGAGGGATTTGAAAAGTTTCAATGGGAATGGGAAGAATTGGGACAAAAAATGGAAAATTTTTAAGGGACTTTGAAAAAATTTCAACTGGAATTTTAGCCATTTTTTGATGTGAAATTGTAAACATGTGGACATGCATTTTGAAAATTCTAGAGAGAATTTTAAAAGCTTCAAGAGAATTTCCACAATTTTGAGAGGGATTTGAAAAGTTTCAATGGGAATGGGAAGAATTGGGACAAAAATTGGAAAATTTTTAAGGGACTTTGAAAAAATTTCAACTGGAATTTTAGCAATTTTTTGACGTGAAATTGTAAACATGTGGCCATGGATTTTGAAAATTCTAGAGAGAATTTTAAAAGCTTCAAGAGAATTTCAACAATTTTGAGAGGGATTTGAAAAGTTTCAATGGGAATGGGAAGAATTGGGACAAAAATTGGAAAATTTTTCAGGGACTTTGAAAAAATTTCAACTGGAATTTTAGCCATTTTTTGATGTGAAATTGTAAACATGTGGACATGGATTTTGAAAATTCTAGAGAGAATTTTAAAAGCTTCAAGAGAATTTCAACAATTTTGAGAGGGATTTGAAAAGTTTCAATGGGAATGGGAAGAATTGGGACAAAAATTGGAAAATTTTTAAGGGACTTTGAAAAAATTTCAACTGGAATTTTAGCCATTTTTTGACGTGAAATTGTAAACATGTGGACATGGATTTTGAAAATTCTAGAGAGAATTTTAAAAGCTTCAACAGAATTTCAACAATTTGGAGAGGGATTTGAAAAGTTTCAATGGGAATGGGAAGAATTGGGACAAAAATTGGAAAATTTTTAAGGGACTTTGAAAAAATTTCAACTGGAATTTTAGCCATTTTTTTATGTGAAATTGTAAACATGTGGCCATGGATTTTGAAAATTCTAGAGAGAATTTTAAAAGCTTCAAGAGAATTTCAACAATTTTGAGAGGGATTTGAAAAGTTTCAGTGGGAATGGGAAGAATTGGGACAAAAATTGGAAAATTTTTAAGGGACTTTGAAAAAATTTCAACTGGAATTTTAGCCATTTTTTTATGTGAAATTGTAAACATGTGGCCATGGATTTTGAAAATTCTAGAGAGAATTTTAAAAGCTTCAAGAGAATTTCAACAATTTTGAGAGGGATTTGAAAAGTTTCAATGGGAATGGGAAGAATTGGGACAAAAATTGGAAAATTTTTAAGGGACTTTGAAAAAATTTCAACTGGAATTTTAGCCATTTTTTGACGTGAAATTGTAAACATGTGGCCATGGATTTTGAAAATTCTAGAGAGAATTTTAAAAGCTTCAAGAGAATTTCAACAATTTTGAGAGGGATTTGAAAAGTTTCAATGGGAATGGGAAGAATTGGGACAAAAATTGGAAAACTTTTAAGGGACTTTGAAAAAATTTCAACTGGAATTTTAGCCATTTTTTGACGTGAAATTGTAAACATGTGGACATGGATTTTGAAAATTCTAGAGAGAATTTTAAAAGCTTTAACAGAATTTCTACAATTTTGAGAGGGATTTGAAAAGTTTCAATGGGAATGGGAAGAATTGGGACAAAAATTGGAAAATTTTTAAGGGACTTTGAAAAAATTTCAACTGGAATTTTAGCCATTTTTTTATGTGAAATTGTAAACATGTGGACATGGATTTTGAAAATTCTAGAGAGAATTTTAAAAGCTTCAAGAGAATTTCAACAATTTTGAGAGGGATTTGAAAAGTTTCAATGGGAATGGGAAGAATTGGGACAAAAATTGGAAAATTTTTAAGGGACTTTGAAAAAATTTCAACTGGAATTTTAGCCATTTTTTGACGTGAAATTGTAAACATGTGGCCATGGATTTTGAAAATTCTAGAGAGAATTTTAAAAGCTTCAAGAGAATTTCAACAATTTTGAGAGGGATTTGAAAAGTTTCAATGGGAATGGGAAGAATTGGGACAAAAATTGGAAAATTTTTAAGGGACTTTGAAAAAATTTCAACTGGAATTTTAGCCATTTTTTGACGTGAAATTGTAAACATGTGGACATGGATTTTGAAAATTCTAGAGAGAATTTTAAAAGCTTCAAGAGAATTTCAACAATTTTGAGAGGGATTTGAAAAGTTTCAATGGGAATGGGAAGAATTGGGACAAAAATTGGAAAACTTTTAAGGGACTTTGAAAAAATTTCAACTGGAATTTTAGCCATTTTTTGACGTGAAATTGTAAACATGTGGACATGGATCTTGAAAATTCTAGAGAGAATTTTAAAAGCTTTAACAGAATTTCAACAATTTTGAGAGGGATTTGAAAAGTTTCAATGGGAATGGGAAGAATTGGGACAAAAATTGGAAAATTTTTCAGGGACTTTGAAAAAATTTCAACTGGAATTTTAGCCATTTTTTGACGTGAAATTGTAAACATGTGGCCATGGATTTTGAAAATTCTAGAGAGAATTTTAAAAGCTTCAACAGAATTTCAACAATTTTGAGAGGGATTTGAAAAGTTTCAATGGGAATGGGAAGAATTGGGACAAAAATTGGAAAATTTTTAAGGGACTTTGAAAAAATTTCAACTGGAATTTTAACAATTTTTTTATGTGAAATTGTAAACATGTGGCCATGGATTTTGAAAATTCTAGAGAGAATTTTAAAAGCTTCAACAGAATTTCAACAATTTTGAGAGGAATTTGAAAAGTTTCAATGGGAATGGGAAGAATTGGGACAAAAATTGGAAAATTTTTAAGGGACTTTGAAAAAATTTCAACTGGAATTTTAGCCATTTTTTGACGTGAAATTGTAAACATGTGGCCATGGATTTTGAAAATTCTAGAGAGAATTTTAAAAGCTTCAAGAGAATTTCAACAATTTTGAGAGGGATTTGAAAAGTTTCAATGGGAATGGGAAGAATTGGGACAAAAATTGGAAAATTTTTAAGGGACTTTGAAAAAATTTCAACTGGAATTTTAGCCATTTTTTGACATGAAATTGTAAACATGTGGCCATGGATTTTGAAAATTCTAGAGAGAATTTTAAAAGCTTCAAGAGAATTTCAACAATTTTGAGAGGGATTTGAAAAGTTTCAATGGGAATGGGAAGAATTGGGACAAAAATTGGAAAACTTTTAAGGGACTTTGAAAAAATTTCAACTGGAATTTTAGCCATTTTTTGACGTGAAATTGTAAACATGTGGACATGGATTTTGAAAATTCTAGAGAGAATTTTAAAAGCTTTAACAGAATTTCTACAATTTTGAGAGGGATTTGAAAAGTTTCAATGGGAATGGGAAGAATTGGGACAAAAATTGGAAAATTTTTAAGGGACTTTGAAAAAATTTCAACTGGAATTTTAGCCATTTTTTGACGTGAAATTGTAAACATGTGGCCATGGATTTTGAAAATTCTAGAGAGAATTTTAAATGCTTCAAGAGAATTTCAACAATTTTGAGAGGGATTTGAAAAGTTTCAATGGGAATGGGAAGAATTGGGACAAAAATTGGAAAATTTTTAAGGGACTTTGAAAAAATTTCAACTGGAATTTTAGCCATTTTTTGACGTGAAATTGTAAACATGTGGCCATGGATTTTGAAAATTCTAGAGAGAATTTTAAAAGCTTCAAGAGAATTTCTACAATTTTGAGAGGGATTTGAAAAGTTTCAATGGGAATGGGAAGAATTGGGACAAAAATTGGAAAATTTTTAAGGGACTTTGAAAAAATTTCAACTGGAATTTTAGCCATTTTTTTATGTGAAATTGTAAACATGTGGACATGGATTTTGAAAATTCTAGAGAGAATTTTAAAAGCTTCAAGAGAATTTCAACAATTTTGAGAGGGATTTGAAAAGTTTCAGTGGGAATGGGAAGAATTGGGACAAAAATTGGAAAATTTTTAAGGGACTTTGAAAAAATTTCAACTGGAATTTTAGCCATTTTTTTATGTGAAATTGTAAACATGTGGCCATGGATTTTGAAAATTCTAGAGAGAATTTTAAAAGCTTCAAGAGAATTTCAACAATTTTGAGAGGGATTTGAAAAGTTTCAATGGGAATGGGAAGAATTGGGACAAAAATTGGAAAATTTTTAAGGGACTTTGAAAAAATTTCAACTGGAATTTTAGCCATTTTTTGACGTGAAATTGTAAACATGTGGCCATGGATTTTGAAAATTCTAGAGAGAATTTTAAAAGCTTCAAGAGAATTTCAACAATTTTGAGAGGGATTTGAAAAGTTTCAATGGGAATGGGAAGAATTGGGACAAAAATTGGAAAACTTTTAAGGGACTTTGAAAAAATTTCAACTGGAATTTTAGCCATTTTTTGACGTGAAATTGTAAACATGTGGCCATGGATTTTGAAAATTCTAGAGAGAATTTTAAAAGCTTCAAGAGAATTTCAACAATTTTGAGAGGGATTTGAAAAGTTTCAATGGGAATGGGAAGAATTGGGACAAAAATTGGAAAATTTTTAAGGGACTTTGAAAAAATTTCAACTGGAATTTTAGCCATTTTTTGACGTGAAATTGTAAACATGTGGACATGGATTTTGAAAATTCTAGAGAGAATTTTAAAAGCTTCAAGAGAATTTCAACAATTTTGAGAGGGATTTGAAAAGTTTCAACGGGAATGGGAAGAATTGGGACAAAAATTGGAAAACTTTTAAGGGACTTTGAAAAAATTTCAACTGGAATTTTAGCCATTTTTTGACGTGAAATTGTAAACATGTGGACATGGATTTTGAAAATTCTAGAGAGAATTTTAAAAGCTTCAAGAGAATTTCAACAATTTTGAGAGGGATTTGAAAAGTTTCAATGGGAATGGGAAGAATTGGGACAAAAATTGGAAAATTTTTAAGGGACTTTGAAAAAATTTCAACTGGAATTTTAGCCATTTTTTGACGTGAAATTGTAAACATGTGGACATGGATTTTGAAAATTCTAGAGAGAATTTTAAAAGCTTCAAGAGAATTTCAACAATTTTGAGAGGGATTTGAAAAGTTTCAATGGGAATGGGAAGAATTGGGACAAAAATTGGAAAACTTTTAAGGGACTTTGAAAAAATTTCAACTGGAATTTTAGCCATTTTTTGACGTGAAATTGTAAACATGTGGACATGGATCTTGAAAATTCTAGAGAGAATTTTAAAAGCTTTAACAGAATTTCAACAATTTTGAGAGGGATTTGAAAAGTTTCAATGGGAATGGGAAGAATTGGGACAAAAATTGGAAAATTTTTCAGGGACTTTGAAAAAATTTCAACTGGAATTTTAGCCATTTTTTGACGTGAAATTGTAAACATGTGGCCATGGATTTTGAAAATTCTAGAGAGAATTTTAAAAGCTTCAACAGAATTTCAACAATTTTGAGAGGGATTTGAAAAGTTTCAATGGGAATGGGAAGAATTGGGACAAAAATTGGAAAATTTTTAAGGGACTTTGAAAAAATTTCAACTGGAATTTTAACAATTTTTTTATGTGAAATTGTAAACATGTGGCCATGGATTTTGAAAATTCTAGAGAGAATTTTAAAAGCTTCAACAGAATTTCAACAATTTTGAGAGGAATTTGAAAAGTTTCAATGGGAATGGGAAGAATTGGGACAAAAATTGGAAAATTTTTAAGGGACTTTGAAAAAATTTCAACTGGAATTTTAGCCATTTTTTTATGTGAAATTGTAAACATGTGGCCATGGATTTTGAAAATTCTAGAGAGAATTTTAAAAGCTTCAAGAGAATTTCAACAATTTTGAGAGGGATTTGAAAAGTTTCAATGGGAATGGGAAGAATTGGGACAAAAATTGGAAAATTTTTAAGGGACTTTGAAAAAATTTCAACTGGAATTTTAGCCATTTTTTGACATGAAATTGTAAACATGTGGCCATGGATTTTGAAAATTCTAGAGAGAATTTTAAAAGCTTCAAGAGAATTTCAACAATTTTGAGAGGGATTTGAAAAGTTTCAATGGGAATGGGAAGAATTGGGACAAAAATTGGAAAACTTTTAAGGGACTTTGAAAAAATTTCAACTGGAATTTTAGCCATTTTTTGACGTGAAATTGTAAACATGTGGACATGGATTTTGAAAATTCTAGAGAGAATTTTAAAAGCTTTAACAGAATTTCTACAATTTTGAGAGGGATTTGAAAAGTTTCAATGGGAATGGGAAGAATTGGGACAAAAATTGGAAAATTTTTAAGGGACTTTGAAAAAATTTCAACTGGAATTTTAGCCATTTTTTGACGTGAAATTGTAAACATGTGGCCATGGATTTTGAAAATTCTAGAGAGAATTTTAAATGCTTCAAGAGAATTTCAACAATTTTGAGAGGGATTTGAAAAGTTTCAATGGGAATGGGAAGAATTGGGACAAAAATTGGAAAATTTTTAAGGGACTTTGAAAAAATTTCAACTGGAATTTTAGCCATTTTTTGACGTGAAATTGTAAACATGTGGCCATGGATTTTGAAAATTCTAGAGAGAATTTTAAAAGCTTCAAGAGAATTTCTACAATTTTGAGAGGGATTTGAAAAGTTTCAATGGGAATGGGAAGAATTGGGACAAAAATTGGAAAATTTTTAAGGGACTTTGAAAAAATTTCAACTGGAATTTTAGCCATTTTTTGACGTGAAATTGTAAACATGTGGACATGGATTTTGAAAATTCTAGAGAGAATTTTAAAAGCTTCAAGAGAATTTCAACAATTTTGAGAGGGATTTGAAAAGTTTCAATGGGAATGGGAAGAATTGGGACAAAAATTGGAAAACTTTTAAGGGACTTTGAAAAAATTTCAACTGGAATTTTAGCCATTTTTTGACGTGAAATTGTAAACATGTGGACATGGATCTTGAAAATTCTAGAGAGAATTTTAAAAGCTTTAACAGAATTTCAACAATTTTGAGAGGGATTTGAAAAGTTTCAATGGGAATGGGAAGAATTGGGACAAAAATTGGAAAATTTTTCAGGGACTTTGAAAAAATTTCAACTGGAATTTTAGCCATTTTTTGACGTGAAATTGTAAACATGTGGCCATGGATTTTGAAAATTCTAGAGAGAATTTTAAAAGCTTCAAGAGAATTTCAACAATTTTGAGAGGGATTTGAAAAGTTTCAATGGGAATGGGAAGAATTGGGACAAAAATTGGAAAATTTTTAAGGGACTTTGAAAAAATTTCAACTGGAATTTTAACAATTTTTTTATGTGAAATTGTAAACATGTGGCCATGGATTTTGAAAATTCTAGAGAGAATTTTAAAAGCTTCAACAGAATTTCAACAATTTTGAGAGGAATTTGAAAAGTTTCAATGGGAATGGGAAGAATTGGGACAAAAATTGGAAAATTTTTAAGGGACTTTGAAAAAATTTCAACTGGAATTTTAGCCATTTTGTTACGTGAAATTGTAAACATGTGGACATGGATTTTGAAAATTCTAGAGAGAATTTTAAAAGCTTCAAGAGAATTTCAACAATTTTGAGAGGGATTTGAAAAGTTTCAATGGGAATGGGAAGAATTGGGACAAAAATTGGAAAATTTTTAAGGGACTTTGAAAAAATTTCAACTGGAATTTTAGCCATTTTTTGACATGAAATTGTAAACATGTGGCCATGGATTTTGAAAATTCTAGAGAGAATTTTAAAAGCTTCAAGAGAATTTCAACAATTTTGAGAGGGATTTGAAAAGTTTCAATGGGAATGGGAAGAATTGGGACAAAAATTGGAAAATTTTTCAGGGACTTTGAAAAAATTTCAACTGGAATTTTAGCAATTTTTTGACGTGAAATTGTAAACATGTGGACATGGATTTTGAAAATTCTAGAGAGAATTTTAAAAGCTTCAAGAGAATTTCAACAATTTTGAGAGGGATTTGAAAAGTTTCAATGGGAATGGGAAGAATTGGGACAAAAATTGGAAAATTTTTAAGGGACTTTGAAAAAATTTCAACTGGAATTTTAGCCATTTTTTGACGTGAAATTGTAAACATGTGGCCATGGATTTTGAAAATTCTAGAGAGAATTTTAAAAGCTTCAAGAGAATTTCAACAATTTTGAGAGGGATTTGAAAAGTTTCAATGGGAATGGGAAGAATTGGGACAAAAATTGGAAAATTTTTCAGGGACTTTGAAAAAATTTCAACTGGAATTTTAGCCATTTTTTGACGTGAAATTGTAAACATGTGGCCATGGATTTTGAAAATTCTAGAGAGAATTTTAAAAGCTTCAAGAGAATTTCAACAATTTTGAGAGGGATTTGAAAAGTTTCAATGGGAATGGGAAGAATTGGGACAAAAATTGGAAAATTTTTCAGGGACTTTGAAAAAATTTCAACTGGAATTTTAGCCATTTTTTGACGTGAAATTGTAAACATGTGGCCATGGATTTTGAAAATTCTAGAGAGAGTTTTAAAAGCTTCAAGAGAATTTCAACAATTTTGAGAGGGATTTGAAAAGTTTCAATGGGAATGGGAAGAATTGGGACAAAAATTGGAAAACTTTTAAGGGACTTTGAAAAAATTTCAACTGGAATTTTAGCCATTTTTTGACGTGAAATTGTAAACATGTGGACATGGATTTTGAAAATTCTAGAGAGAATTTTAAAAGCTTCAAGAGAATTTCAACAATTTTGAGAGGGATTTGAAAAGTTTCAATGGGAATGGGAAGAATTGGGACAAAAATTGGAAAATTTTTAAGGGACTTTGAAAAAATTTCAACTGGAATTTTAGCCATTTTGTTACGTGAAATTGTAAACATGTGGACATGGATTTTGAAAATTCTAGAGAGAAATTTAAAAGCTTCAAGAGAATTTCAACTATTTTGAGAGGGATTTGAAAAGTTTCAATGGGAATGGGAAGAATTGGGACAAAAATTGGAAAATTTTTCAGGGACTTTGAAAAAATTTCAACTGGAATTTTAGCCATTTTTTTATGTGAAATAGTAAACATGTGGACATGGATTTTGAAAATTCTAGAGAGAATTTTAAAAGCTTCAACAGAATTTCAACAATTTTGAGAGGGATTTGAAAAGTTTCAATGGGAATGGGAAGAATTGGGACAAAAATTGGAAAATTTTTAAGGGACTTTGAAAAAATTTCAACTGGAATTTTAGCCATTTTTTTATGTGAAATTGTAAACATGTGGCCATGGATTTTGAAAATTCTAGAGAGAATTTTAAAAGCTTCAAGAGAATTTCAACAATTTTGAGAGGGATTTGAAAAGTTTCAATGGGAATGGGAAGAATTGGGACAAAAATTGGAAAATTTTTAAGGGACTTTGAAAAAATTTCAACTGGAATTTTAGCCATTTTGTTACGTGAAATTGTAAACATGTGGCCATGGATTTTGAAAATTCTAGAGAGAATTTTAAAAGCTTCAAGAGAATTTCAACAATTTTGAGAGGGATTTGAAAAGTTTCAATGGGAATGGGAAGAATTGGGACAAAAATTGGAAAATTTTTAAGGGACTTTGAAAAAATTTCAACTGGAATTTTAGCCATTTTTTGACGTGAAATTGTAAACATGTGGACATGGATTTTGAAAATTCTAGAGAGAATTTTAAAAGCTTCAAGAGAATTTCAACAATTTTGAGAGGGATTTGAAAAGTTTCAATGGGAATGGGAAGAATTGGGACAAAAATTGGAAAACTTTTAAGGGACTTTGAAAAAATTTCAACTGGAATTTTAGCCATTTTTTGACGTGAAATTGTAAACATGTGGACATGGATTTTGAAAATTCTAGAGAGAATTTTAAAAGCTTCAACAGAATTTCAACAATTTTGAGAGGGATTTGAAAAGTTTCAATGGGAATGGGAAGAATTGGGACAAAAATTGGAAAACTTTTAAGGGACTTTGAAAAAATTTCAACTGGAATTTTAGCCATTTTTTTATGTGAAATAGTAAACATGTGGACATGGATTTTGAAAATTCTAGAGAGAATTTTAAAAGCTTCAACAGAATTTCAACAATTTTGAGAGGGATTTGAAAAGTTTCAATGGGAATGGGAAGAATTGGGACAAAAATTGGAAAATTTTTAAGGGACTTTGAAAAAATTTCAACTGGAATTTTAGCCATTTTGTTACGTGAAATTGTAAACATGTGGACATGGATTTTGAAAATTCTAGAGAGAATTTTAAAAGCTTCAAGAGAATTTCAACAATTTTGAGAGGGATTTGAAAAGTTTCAATGGGAATGGGAAGAATTGGGACAAAAATTGGAAAATTTTTAAGGGACTTTGAAAAAATTTCAACTGGAATTTTAGCCATTTTTTTATGTGAAATAGTAAACATGTGGACATGGATTTTGAAAATTCTAGAGAGAATTTTAAAAGCTTCAACAGAATTTCAACAATTTTGTGAGGGATTTGAAAAGTTTCAATGGGAATGGGAAGAATTGGGACAAAAATTGGAAAATTTTTAAGGGACTTTGAAAAAATTTCAACTGGAATTTTAGCCATTTTTTGACGTGAAATTGTAAACATGTGGCCATGGATTTTGAAAATTCTAGAGAGAATTTTAAAAGCTTCAAGAGAATTTCAACACTTTTGAGAGGGATTTGAAAAGTTTCAATGGGAATGGGAAGAATTGGGACAAAAATTGGAAAACTTTTAAGGGACTTTGAAAAAATTTCAACTGGAATTTTAGCCATTTTTTGACGTGAAATTGTAAACATGTGGACATGAATTTTGAAAATTCTAGAGAGAATTTTAAAAGCTTTAACAGAATTTCTACAATTTTGAGAGGGATTTGAAAAGTTTCAATGGGAATGGGAAGAATTGGGACAAAAATTGGAAAATTTTTCAGGGACTTTGAAAAAATTTCAACTGGAATTTTAGCAATTTTTTTACGTGAAATTGTAAACATGTGGACATGGATTTTGAAAATTCTAGAGAGAATTTTAAAAGCTTCAACAGAATTTCAACAATTTTGAGAGGGATTTGAAAAGTTTCAATGGGAATGGGAAGAATTGGAACAAAAATTGGAAAATTTTGAAGGGACTTTGAAAAAATTTCAACTGGAATTTTAACAATTTTTTGACGTGAAATTGTAAACATGTGGACATGGATTTTGAAAATTCTAGAGAGAATTTTAAAAGCTTCAACAGAATTTCAACAATTTTGAGAGGAATTTGAAAAGTTTCAATGGGAATGGGAAGAATTGGGACAAAAATTGGAAAATTTTTAAGGGACTTTGAAAAAATTTCAACTGGAATTTTAGCCATTTTTTGACGTGAAATTGTAAACATGTGGACATGGATTTTGAAAATTCTAGAGAGAATTTTAAAAGCTTCAAGAGAATTTCAACAATTTTGAGAGGGATTTGAAAAGTTTCAATGGGAATGGGAAGAATTGGGACAAAAATTGGAAAATTTTTCAGGGACTTTGAAAAAATTTCAACTGGAATTTTAGCCATTTTTTGACGTGAAATTGTAAACATGTGGCCATGGATTTTGAAAATTCTAGAGAGAATTTTAAAAGCTTCAACAGAATTTCAACAATTTTGAGAGGGATTTGAAAAGTTTCAATGGGAATGGGAAGAATTGGAACAAAAATTGGAAAATTTTTAAGGGACTTTGAAAAAATTTCAACTGGAATTTTAACAATTTTTTTATGTGAAATTGTAAACATGTGGACATGGATTTTGAAAATTCTAGAGAGAATTTTAAAAGCTTCAACAGAATTTCAACAATTTTGAGAGGGATTTGAAAAGTTTCAATGGGAATGGGAAGAATTGGGACAAAAATTGGAAAATTTTTCAGGGACTTTGAAAAAATTTCAACTGGAATTTTAGCCATTTTTTGACGTGAAATTGTAAACATGTGGCCATGGATTTTGAAAATTCTAGAGAGAATTTTAAAAGCTTCAAGAGAATTTCAACAATTTTGAGAGGGATTTGAAAAGTTTCAATGGGAATGGGAAGAATTGGGACAAAAATTGGAAAATTTTTAAGGGACTTTGAAAAAATTTCAACTGGAATTTTAGCAATTTTTTGACGTGAAATTGTAAACATGTGGACATGGATTTTGAAAATTCTAGAGAGAATTTTAAAAGCTTCAAGAGAATTTCAACAATTTTGAGAGGGATTTGAAAAGTTTCAATGGGAATGGGAAGAATTGGGACAAAAATTGGAAAATTTTTAAGGGACTTTGAAAAAATTTCAACTGGAATTTTAGCCATTTTTTGACGTGAAATTGTAAACATGTGGACATGGATTTTGAAAATTCTAGAGAGAATTTTAAAAGCTTCAACAGAATTTCAACAATTTTGAGAGGGATTTGAAAAGTTTCAATGGGAATGGGAAGAATTGGGACAAAAATTGGAAAATTTTTAAGGGACTTTGAAAAAATTTCAACTGGAATTTTAGCCATTTTTTGACGTGACATTGTAAACATGTGGCCATGGATTTTGAAAATTCTAGAGAGAATTTTAAAAGCTTCAAGAGAATTTCAACAATTTTGAGAGGGATTTGAAAAGTTTCAATGGGAATGGGAAGAATTGGGACAAAAATTGGAAAATTTTTAAGGGACTTTGAAAAAATTTCAACTGGAATTTTAGCAATTTTTTGACGTGAAATTGTAAACATGTGGCCATGGATTTTGAAAATTCTAGAGAGAATTTTAAAAGCTTCAACAGAATTTCAACAATTTGGAGAGGGATTTGAAAAGTTTCAATGGGAATGGGAAGAATTGGGACAAAAATTGGAAAATTTTTCAGGGACTTTGAAAAAATTTCAACTGGAATTTTAGCCATTTTTTTATGTGAAATTGTAAACATGTGGACATGGATTTTGAAAATTCTAGAGAGAATTTTAAAAGCTTCAAGAGAATTTCAACAATTTTGAGAGGGATTTGAAAAGTTTCAATGGGAATGGGAAGAATTGGGACAAAAATTGGAAAATTTTTAAGGGACTTTGAAAAAATTTCAACTGGAATTTTAGCCATTTTTTGACGTGAAATTGTAAACATGTGGCCATGGATTTTGAAAATTCTAGAGAGAATTTTAAAAGCTTCAAGAGAATTTCAACAATTTTGAGAGGGATTTGAAAAGTTTCAATGGGAATGGGAAGAATTGGGACAAAAATTGGAAAACTTTTCAGGGACTTTGAAAAAATTTCAACTGGAATTTTAGCCATTTTTTGACGTGAAATTGTAAACATGTGGCCATGGATTTTGAAAATTCTAGAGAGAATTTTAAAAGCTTCAACAGAATTTCAACAATTTGGAGAGGGATTTGAAAAGTTTCAATGGGAATGGGAAGAATTGGGACAAAAATTGGAAAATTTTTCAGGGACTTTGAAAAAATTTCAACTGGAATTTTAGCCATTTTTTTATGTGAAATTGTAAACATGTGGACATGGATTTTGAAAATTCTAGAGAGAATTTTAAAAGCTTCAAGAGAATTTCAACAATTTTGAGAGGGATTTGAAAAGTTTCAATGGGAATGGGAAGAATTGGGACAAAAATTGGAAAATTTTTAAGGGACTTTGAAAAAATTTCAACCGGAATTTTAGCCATTTTTTGACGTGAAATTGTAAACATGTGGCCATGGATTTTGAAAATTCTAGAGAGAATTTTAAAAGCTTCAAGAGAATTTCAACAATTTTGAGAGGGATTTGAAAAGTTTCAATGGGGAATGGGAAGAATTGGGACAAAAATTGGAAAACTTTTCAGGGACTTCGAAAAAATTTCAACTGGAATTTTAGCAATTTTTTGACGTGAAATTGTAAACATGTGGACATGGATTTTGAAAATTCTAGAGAGAATTTTAAAAGCTTTAACAGAATTTCTACAATTTTGAGAGGGATTTGAAAAGTTTCAATGGGAATGGGAAGAATTGGGACAAAAATTGGAAAATTTTTAAGGGACTTTGAAAAAATTTCAACTGGAATTTTAGCAATTTTTTTACGTGAAATTGTAAACATGTGGACATGGATTTTGAAAATTCTAGAGAGAATTTTAAAAGCTTCAACAGAATTTCAACAATTTTGAGAGGGATTTGAAAAGTTTCAATGGGAATGGGAAGAATTGGAACAAAAATTGGAAAATTTTTAAGGGACTTTGAAAAAATTTCAACTGGAATTTTAACAATTTTTTTATGTGAAATTGTAAACATGTGGACATGGATTTTGAAAATTCTAGAGAGAATTTTAAAAGCTTCAACAGAATTTCAACAATTTTGAGAGGGATTTGAAAAGTTTCAATGGGAATGGGAAGAATTGGGACAAAAATTGGAAAATTTTTAAGGGACTTTGAAAAAATTTCAACTGGAATTTTAGCCATTTTTTGACGTGAAATTGTAAACATGTGGACATGGATTTTGAAAATTCTAGAGAGAATTTTAAAAGCTTCAACAGAATTTCAACAATTTTGAGAGGGATTTGAAAAGTTTCAATGGGAATGGGAAGAATTGGGACAAAAATTGGAAAATTTTTAAGGGACTTTGAAAAAATTTCAACTGGAATTTTAGCCATTTTTTGACGTGAAATTGTAAACATGTGGCCATGGATTTTGAAAATTCTAGAGAGAATTTTAAAAGCTTCAACAGAATTTCAACAATTTTGAGAGGGATTTGAAAAGTTTCAATGGGAATGGGAAGAATTGGGACAAAAATTGGAAAATTTTTAAGGGACTTTGAAAAAATTTCAACTGGAATTTTAACAATTTTTTTATGTGAAATTGTAAACATGTGGACATGGATTTTGAAAATTCTAGAGAGAATTTTAAAAGCTTCAACAGAATTTCAACAATTTTGAGAGGGATTTGAAAGTTTCAATGGGAATGGGAAGAATTGGGACAAAAATTGGAAAATTTTTAAGGGACTTTGAAAAAATTTCAACTGGAATTTTAGCCATTTTTTGACGTGAAATTGTAAACATGTGGACATGGATTTTGAAAATTCTAGAGAGAATTTTAAAAGCTTTAACAGAATTTAAACAATTTGGAGAGGGATTTGAAAAGTTTCAGTGGGAATGGGAAGAATTGGGACAAAAATTGGAAAATTTTTAAGGGACTTTGAAAAACTTTCAACTGGAATTTTAGCCATTTTTTGACGTGAAATTGTAAACATGTGGCCATGGATTTTGAAAATTCTAGAGAGAATTTTAAAAGCTTTAACAGAATTTAAACAATTTGGAGAGGGATTTGAAAGTTTCAATGGGAATGGGAAGAATTGGGACAAAAATTGGAAAATTTTTCAGGGACTTTGAAAAAATTTCAACTGGAATTTTAGCCATTTTTGACGTGAAATTGTAAACATGTGGCCATGGATTTTGAAAATTCTAGAGAGAATTTTAAAAGCTTCAAGAGAATTTCAACAATTTTGAGAGGGATTTGAAAAGTTTCAATGGGAATGGGAAGAATTGGGACAAAAATTGGAAAATTTTGAAGGGACTTTGAAAAAATTTCAACTGGAATTTTAGCAATTTTTGACGTGAAATTGTAAACATGTGGCCATGGATTTTGAAAATTCTAGAGAGAATTTTAAAAGCTTCAAGAGAATTTCAACAATTTGGAGAGGGATTTGAAAAGTTTCAATGGGAATGGGAAGAATTGGGACAAAAATTGGAAAATTTTTAAGGGACTTTGAAAAAATTTCAACTGGAATTTTAGCCATTTTTTGACGTGAAATTGTAAACATGTGGACATGGATTTTGAAAATTCTAGAGAGAATTTTAAAAGCTTCAAGAGAATTTCAACAATTTTGAGAGGGATTTGAAAAGTTTCCATGGGAATGGGAAGAATTGGGACAAAAATTGGAAAATTTTTAAGGGACTTTGAAAAAATTTCAACTGGAATTTTAGCAATTTTTTGACGTGAAATTGTAAACATGTGGCCATGGATTTTGAAAATTCTAGAGAGAATTTTAAAAGCTTCAACAGAATTTCAACAATTTTGAGAGGGATTTGAAAAGTTTCAATGGGAATGGGAAGAATTGGGACAAAAATTGGAAAATTTTTAAGGGACTTTGAAAAAATTTCAACTGGAATTTTAGCAATTTTTTGTCGTGAAATTGTAAACATGTGGACATGGATTTTGAAAATTCTAGAGAGAATTTTAAAAGCTTCAAGAGAATTTCAACAATTTTGAGAGGGATTTGAAAAGTTTCAATGGGAATGGGAAGAATTGGGACAAAAATTGGAAAATTTTTAAGGGACTTTGAAAAAATTTCAACTGGAATTTTAGCAATTTTTTGACGTGAAATTGTAAACATGTGGCCATGGATTTTGAAAATTCTAGAGAGAATTTTAAAAGCTTCAAGAGAATTTCAACAATTTTGAGAGGGATTTGAAAAGTTTCAATGGGAATGGGAAGAATTGGGACAAAAATTGGAAAATTTTTAAGGGACTTTGAAAAAATTTCAACTGGAATTTTAGCCATTTTGTTATGTGAAATTGTAAACATGTGGACATGGATTTTGAAAATTCTAGAGAGAATTTTAAAAGCTTTAACAGAATTTCTACAATTTTGAGAGGGATTTGAAAAGTTTCAATGGGAATGGGAAGAATTGGGACAAAAATTGGAAAATTTTTAAGGGACTTTGAAAAAATTTCAACTGGAATTTTAGCAATTTTTTTACGTGAAATTGTAAACATGTGGACATGGATTTTGAAAATTCTAGAGAGAATTTTAAAAGCTTCAACAGAATTTCAACAATTTTGAGAGGGATTTGAAAAGTTTCAATGGGAATGGGAAGAATTGGGACAAAAATTGGAAAATTTTTCAGGGACTTTGAAAAAATTTCAACTGGAATTTTAGCAATTTTTTGACGTGAAATTGTAAACATGTGGACATGGATTTTGAAAATTCTAGAGAGAATTTTAAAAGCTTCAAGAGAATTTCAACAATTTTGAGAGGGATTTGAAAAGTTTCAATGGGAATGGGAAGAATTGGGACAAAAATTGGAAAATTTTTAAGGGACTTTGAAAAAATTTCAACTGGAATTTTAGCCATTTTTTGACATGAAATTGTAAACATGTGGACATGGATTTTGAAAATTCTAGAGAGAATTTTAAAAGCTTCAAGAGAATTTCAACAATTTTGAGAGGGATTTGAAAAGTTTCAATGGGAATGGGAAGAATTGGGACAAAAATTGGAAAATTTTTAAGGGACTTTGAAAAAATTTCAACTGGAGTTTTAGCAATTTTTTTACATGAAATTGTAAACATGTGGACATGGATTTTGAAAATTCTAGAGAGAATTTTAAAAGCTTCAAGAGAATTTCAACAATTTTGAGAGGGATTTGAAAAGTTTCAATGGGAATGGGAAGAATTGGGACAAAAATTGGAAAATTTTTAAGGGACTTTGAAAAAATTTCAACTGGAATTTTAGCCATTTTTTGACGTGAAATTGTAAACATGTGGCCATGGATTTTGAAAATTCTAGAGAGAATTTTAAAAGCTTCAAGAGAATTTCAACAATTTTGAGAGGGATTTGAAAAGTTTCAATGGGAATGGGAAGAATTGGGACAAAAATTGGAAAATTTTTAAGGGACTTTGAAAAAATTTCAACTGGAATTTTAGCCATTTTTTGTCGTGAATTTGTAAACATGTGGACATGGATTTTGAAAATTCTAGAGAGAATTTTAAAAGCTTCAACAGAATTTCAACAATTTTGAGAGGGATTTGAAAAGTTTCAATGGGAATGGGAAGAATTGGGACAAAAATTGGAAAATTTTTAAGGGACTTTGAAAAAATTTCAACTGGAATTTTAGCCATTTTGTTACGTGAAATTGTAAACATGTGGCCATGGATTTTGAAAATTCTAGAGAGAATTTTAAAAGCTTCAAGAGAATTTCAACAATTTTGAGAGGGATTTGAAAAGTTTCAATGGGAATGGGAAGAATTGGGACAAAAATTGGAAAATTTTTAAGGGACTTTGAAAAAATTTCAACTGGAATTTTAGCCATTTTTTGACGTGAAATTGTAAACATGTGCCCATGGATTTTGAAAATTCTAGAGAGAATTTTAAAAGTTTCAAGAGAATTTCAACAATTTTGAGAGGGATTTGAAAAGTTTCAATGGGAATGGGAAGAATTGGGACAAAAATTGGAAAATTTTTAAGGGACTTTGAAAAAATTTCAGCTGGAATTTTAGCAATTTTTTTACGTGAAATTGTAAACATGTGGACATGGATTTTGAAAATTCTAGAGAGAATTTTAAAAGCTTCAACAGAATTTCAACAATTTTGAGAGGGATTTGAAAAGTTTCAATGGGAATGGGAAGAATTGGGACAAAAATTGGAAAATTTTTAAGGGACTTTGAAAAAATTTCAACTGGAATTTTAGCCATTTTTTGATGTGAAATTGTAAACATGTGGACATGGATTTTGAAAATTCTAGAGAGAATTTTAAAAGCTTCAAGAGAATTTCAACAATTTTGAGAGGATTTGAAAAGTTTCAATGGGAATGGGAAGAATTGGGACAAAAATTGGAAAATTTTTAAGGGACTTTGAAAAAATTTCAACTGGAATTTTAGCCATTTTTTGAGGTGAAATTGTAAACATGTGGACATGGATTTTGAAAATTCTAGAGAGAATTTTAAAAGCTTCTAGAGAATTTCAACAATTTTGAGAGGGATTTGAAAAGTTTCAATGGGAATGGGAAGAATTGGGACAAAAATTGGAAAATTTTTAAGGGACTTTGAAAAAATTTCAACTGGAATTTTAGCAATTTTTTGTCGTGAATTTGTAAACATGTGGACATGGATTTTGAAAATTCTAGAGAGAATTTTAAAAGCTTCAAGAGAATTTCAACAATTTTGAGAGGGATTTGAAAAGTTTCAATGGGAATGGGAAGAATTGGGACAAAAATTGGAAAATTTTTAAGGGACTTTGAAAAAATTTCAACTGGAATTTTAGCCATTTTTTGACGTGAAATTGTAAACATGTGGACATGGATTTTGAAAATTCTAGAGAGAATTTTAAAAGCTTCAAGAGAATTTCAACAATTTTGAGAGGGATTTGAAAAGTTTCAATGGGAATGGGAAGAATTGGGACAAAAATTGGAAAATTTTTAAGGGACTTTGAAAAAATTTCAACTGGAATTTTAGCCATTTTTTGACGTGAAATTGTAAACATGTGGACATGGATTTTGAAAATTCTAGAGAGAATTTTAAAAGTTTCAAGAGAATTTCAACAATTTTGAGAGGGATTTGAAAAGTTTCAATGGGAATGGGAAGAATTGGGACAAAAATTGGAAAATTTTTAAGGGACTTTGAAAAAATTTCAACTGGAATTTTAGCCATTTTTTTACGTGAAATTGTAAACATGTGGACATGGATTTTGAAAATTCTAGAGAGAATTTTAAAAGCTTCAACAGAATTTCAACAATTTTGAGAGGGATTTGAAAAGTTTCAATGGGAATGGGAAGAATTGGAACAAAAATTGGAAAATTTTTAAGGGACTTTGAAAAGATTTCAACTGGAATTTTAGCAATTTTTTGACGTGAAATTGTAAACATGTGGACATGGATTTTGAAAATTCTAGAGAGAATTTTAAAAGCTTCAAGAGAATTTCAACAATTTTGAGAGGGATTTGAAAAGTTTCAATGGGAATGGGAAGAATTGGGACAAAAATTGGAAAATTTTTAAGGGACTTTGAAAAAATTTCAACTGGAATTTTAGCCATTTTTTGACGTGAAATTGTAAACATGTGGACATGGATTTTGAAAATTCTAGAGAGAATTTTAAAAGCTTCAAGAGAATTTCAACAATTTTGAGAGGGATTTGAAAAGTTTCAATGGGAATGGGAAGAATTGGGACAAAAATTGGAAAATTTTTAAGGGACTTTGAAAAAATTTCAACTGGAATTTTAGCCATTTTTTGATGTGAAATTGTAAACATGTGGACATGGATTTTGAAAATTCTAGAGAGAATTTTAAAAGCTTCAAGAGAATTTCAACAATTTTGAGAGGGATTTGAAAAGTTTCAATGGGAATGGGAAGAATTGGGACAAAAATTGGAAAATTTTTAAGGGACTTTGAAAAAATTTCAACTGGAATTTTAGCCATTTTTTGAGGTGAAATTGTAAACATGTGGACATGGATTTTGAAAATTCTAGAGAGAATTTTAAAAGCTTCTAGAGAATTTCAACAATTTTGAGAGGGATTTGAAAAGTTTCAACGGGAATGGGAAGAATTGGGACAAAAATTGGAAAATTTTTAAGGGACTTTGAAAAAATTTCAACTGGAATTTTAGCAATTTTTTGTCGTGAATTTGTAAACATGTGGACATGGATTTTGAAAATTCTAGAGAGAATTTTAAAAGCTTCAAGAGAATTTCAACAATTTTGAGAGGGATTTGAAAAGTTTCAATGGGAATGGGAAGAATTGGGACAAAAATTGGAAAATTTTTAAGGGACTTTGAAAAAATTTCAACTGGAATTTTAGCCATTTTTTGACGTGAAATTGTAAACATGTGGACATGGATTTTGAAAATTCTAGAGAGAATTTTAAAAGCTTCAAGAGAATTTCAACAATTTTGAGAGGGATTTGAAAAGTTTCAATGGGAATGGGAAGAATTGGGACAAAAATTGGAAAATTTTTAAGGGACTTTGAAAAAATTTCAACTGGAATTTTAGCCATTTTTTGACGTGAAATTGTAAACATGTGGACATGGATTTTGAAAATTCTAGAGAGAATTTTAAAAGTTTCAAGAGAATTTCAACAATTTTGAGAGGGATTTGAAAAGTTTCAATGGGAATGGGAAGAATTGGGACAAAAATTGGAAAATTTTTAAGGGACTTTGAAAAAATTTCAACTGGAATTTTAGCAATTTTTTTACGTGAAATTGTAAACATGTGGACATGGATTTTGAAAATTCTAGAGAGAATTTTAAAAGCTTCAACAGAATTTCAACAATTTTGAGAGGGATTTGAAAAGTTTCAATGGGAATGGGAAGAATTGGAACAAAAATTGGAAAATTTTTAAGGGACTTTGAAAAGATTTCAACTGGAATTTTAGCAATTTTTTGTCGTGAAATTGTAAACATGTGGACATGGATTTTGAAAATTCTAGAGAGAATTTTAAAAGCTTCAAGAGAATTTCAACAATTTTGAGAGGGATTTGAAAAGTTTCAATGGGAATGGGAAGAATTGGGACAAAAATTGGAAAATTTTTAAGGGACTTTGAAAAAATTTCAACTGGAATTTTAGCCATTTTTTGACGTGAAATTGTAAACATGTGGACATGGATTTTGAAAATTCTAGAGAGAATTTTAAAAGCTTCAAGAGAATTTCAACAATTTTGAGAGGGATTTGAAAAGTTTCAATGGGAATGGGAAGAATTGGGACAAAAATTGGAAAATTTTTAAGGGACTTTGAAAAAATTTCAACTGGAATTTTAGCCATTTTTTGACGTGAAATTGTAAACATGTGGACATGGATTTTGAAAATTCTAGAGAGAATTTTAAAAGTTTCAAGAGAATTTCAACAATTTTGAGAGGGATTTGAAAAGTTTCCATGGGAATGGGAAGAATTGGAACAAAAATTGGAAAATTTTTAAGAGACTTTGAAAAAATTTCAACTGGAATTTTAGCAATTTTTTGATGTGAAATTGTAAACATGTGGCCATGGATTTTGAAAATTCTAGAGAGAATTTTAAAAGCTTCAAGAGAATTTCAACAATTTGGAGAGGGATTTGAAAAGTTTCAATGGGAATGGGAAGAATTGGGACAAAAATTGGAAAATTTTTAAGGGACTTTGAAAAAATTTCAACTGGAATTTTAGCCATTTTTTGACGTGAAATTGTAAACATGTGGCCATGGATTTTGAAAATTCTAGAGAGAATTTTAAAAGTTTCAAGAGAATTTCAACAATTTTGAGAGGGATTTGAAAAGTTTCCATGGGAATGGGAAGAATTGGAACAAAAATTGGAAAATTTTTAAGGGACTTTGAAAAAATTTCAACTGGAATTTTAGCAATTTTTGACGTGAAATTGTAAACATGTGGCCATGGATTTTGAAAATTCTAGAGAGAATTTTAAAAGCTTCAAGAGAATTTCAACAATTTGGAGAGGGATTTGAAAAGTTTCAATGGGAATGGGAAGAATTGGGACAAAAATTGGAAAATTTTTAAGGGACTTTGAAAAAATTTCAACTGGAATTTTAGCCATTTTTTGACGTGAAATTGTAAACATGTGGACATGGATTTTGAAAATTCTAGAGAGAATTTTAAAAGTTTCAAGAGAATTTCAACAATTTTGAGAGGGATTTGAAAAGTTTCAATGGGAATGGGAAGAATTGGGACAAAAATTGGAAAATTTTTAAGGGACTTTGAAAAAATTTCAACTGGAATTTTAGCAATTTTTTGACGTGAAATTGTAAACATGTGGCCATGGATTTTGAAAATTCTAGAGAGAATTTTAAAAGCTTCAACAGAATTTCTACAATTTTGAGAGGGATTTGAAAAGTTTCAATGGGAATGGGAAGAATTGGGACAAAAATTGGAAAATTTTTAAGGGACTTTGAAAAAATTTCAACTGGAATTTTAGCAATTTTTTGTCGTGAAATTGTAAACATGTGGACATGGATTTTGAAAATTCTAGAGAGAATTTTAAAAGCTTCAAGAGAATTTCAACAATTTTGAGAGGGATTTGAAAAGTTTCAATGGGAATGGGAAGAATTGGGACAAAAATTGGAAAATTTTTAAGGGACTTTGAAAAAATTTCAACTGGAATTTTAGCAATTTTTTGACGTGAAATTGTAAACATGTGGCCATGGATTTTGAAAATTCTAGAGAGAATTTTAAAAGCTTCAAGAGAATTTCAACAATTTTGAGAGGGATTTGAAAAGTTTCAATGGGAATGGGAAGAATTGGGACAAAAATTGGAAAATTTTTAAGGGACTTTGAAAAAATTTCAACTGGAATTTTAGCCATTTTGTTATGTGAAATTGTAAACATGTGGACATGGATTTTGAAAATTCTAGAGAGAATTTTAAAAGCTTTAACAGAATTTCTACAATTTTGAGAGGGATTTGAAAAGTTTCAATGGGAATGGGAAGAATTGGGACAAAAATTGGAAAATTTTTAAGGGACTTTGAAAAAATTTCAACTGGAATTTTAGCAATTTTTTTACGTGAAATTGTAAACATGTGGACATGGATTTTGAAAATTCTAGAGAGAATTTTAAAAGCTTCAACAGAATTTCAACAATTTTGAGAGGGATTTGAAAAGTTTCAATGGGAATGGGAAGAATTGGAACAAAAATTGGAAAATTTTTCAGGGACTTTGAAAAAATTTCAACTGGAATTTTAGCAATTTTTTGACGTGAAATTGTAAACATGTGGACATGGATTTTGAAAATTCTAGAGAGAATTTTAAAAGCTTCAAGAGAATTTCAACAATTTTGAGAGGGATTTGAAAAGTTTCAATGGGAATGGGAAGAATTGGGACAAAAATTGGAAAATTTTTAAGGGACTTTGAAAAAATTTCAACTGGAATTTTAGCCATTTTTTGACATGAAATTGTAAACATGTGGCCATGGATTTTGAAAATTCTAGAGAGAATTTTAAAAGCTTCAAGAGAATTTCAACAATTTGGAGAGGGATTTGAAAAGTTTCAATGGGAATGGGAAGAATTGGGACAAAAATTGGAAAATTTTTAAGGGACTTTGAAAAAATTTCAACTGGAATTTTAGCCATTTTGTTACGTGAAATTGTAAACATGTGGCCATGGATTTTGAAAATTCTAGAGAGAATTTTAAAAGCTTCAAGAGAATTTCAACAATTTTGAGAGGGATTTGAAAAGTTTCAATGGGAATGGGAAGAATTGGGACAAAAATTGGAAAATTTTTAAGGGACTTTGAAAAAATTTCAACTGGAATTTTAGCCATTTTTTGACGTGAAATTGTAAACATGTGGACATGGATTTTGAAAATTCTAGAGAGAATTTTAAAAGTTTCAAGAGAATTTCAACAATTTTGAGAGGGATTTGAAAAGTTTCAATGGGAATGGGAAGAATTGGGACAAAAATTGGAAAATTTTTAAGGGACTTTGAAAAAATTTCAGCTGGAATTTTAGCAATTTTTTTACGTGAAATTGTAAACATGTGGACATGGATTTTGAAAATTCTAGAGAGAATTTTAAAAGCTTCAACAGAATTTCAACAATTTTGAGAGGGATTTGAAAAGTTTCAATGGGAATGGGAAGAATTGGGACAAAAATTGGAAAATTTTTAAGGGACTTTGAAAAAATTTCAACTGGAATTTTAGCCATTTTTTGATGTGAAATTGTAAACATGTGGACATGGATTTTGAAAATTCTAGAGAGAATTTTAAAAGCTTCAAGAGAATTTCAACAATTTTGAGAGGGATTTGAAAAGTTTCAATGGGAATGGGAAGAATTGGGACAAAAATTGGAAAACTTTTAAGGGACTTTGAAAAAATTTCAACTGGAATTTTAGCCATTTTTTGACGTGAAATTGTAAACATGTGGACATGGATTTTGAAAATTCTAGAGAGAATTTTAAAAGCTTCAAGAGAATTTCAACAATTTTGAGAGGGATTTGAAAAGTTTCAATGGGAATGGGAAGAATTGGGACAAAAATTGGAAAATTTTTAAGGGACTTTGAAAAAATTTCAACTGGAATTTTAGCCATTTTTTGAGGTGAAATTGTAAACATGTGGACATGGATTTTGAAAATTCTAGAGAGAATTTTAAAAGCTTCTAGAGAATTTCAACAATTTTGAGAGGGATTTGAAAAGTTTCAACGGGAATGGGAAGAATTGGGACAAAAATTGGAAAATTTTTAAGGGACTTTGAAAAAATTTCAACTGGAATTTTAGCAATTTTTTGACGTGAATTTGTAAACATGTGGACATGGATTTTGAAAATTCTAGAGAGAATTTTAAAAGCTTCAAGAGAATTTCAACAATTTTGAGAGGGATTTGAAAAGTTTCAATGGGAATGGGAAGAATTGGGACAAAAATTGGAAAATTTTTAAGGGACTTTGAAAAAATTTCAACTGGAATTTTAGCCATTTTTTGACGTGAAATTGTAAACATGTGGACATGGATTTTGAAAATTCTAGAGAGAATTTTAAAAGCTTCAAGAGAATTTCAACAATTTTGAGAGGGATTTGAAAAGTTTCAATGGGAATGGGAAGAATTGGGACAAAAATTGGAAAATTTTTAAGGGACTTTGAAAAAATTTCAACTGGAATTTTAGCAATTTTTGACGTGAAATTGTAAACATGTGGCCATGGATTTTGAAAATTCTAGAGAGAATTTTAAAAGCTTCAAGAGAATTTCAACAATTTGGAGAGGGATTTGAAAAGTTTCAATGGGAATGGGAAGAATTGGGACAAAAATTGGAAAATTTTTAAGGGACTTTGAAAAAATTTCAACTGGAATTTTAGCCATTTTTTGACGTGAAATTGTAAACATGTGGACATGGATTTTGAAAATTCTAGAGAGAATTTTAAAAGTTTCAAGAGAATTTCAACAATTTTGAGAGGGATTTGAAAAGTTTCAATGGGAATGGGAAGAATTGGGACAAAAATTGGAAAATTTTTAAGGGACTTTGAAAAAATTTCAACTGGAATTTTAGCAATTTTTTGACGTGAAATTGTAAACATGTGGCCATGGATTTTGAAAATTCTAGAGAGAATTTTAAAAGCTTCAACAGAATTTCTACAATTTTGAGAGGGATTTGAAAAGTTTCAATGGGAATGGGAAGAATTGGGACAAAAATTGGAAAATTTTTAAGGGACTTTGAAAAAATTTCAACTGGAATTTTAGCAATTTTTTGTCGTGAAATTGTAAACATGTGGACATGGATTTTGAAAATTCTAGAGAGAATTTTAAAAGCTTCAAGAGAATTTCAACAATTTTGAGAGGGATTTGAAAAGTTTCAATGGGAATGGGAAGAATTGGGACAAAAATTGGAAAATTTTTAAGGGACTTTGAAAAAATTTCAACTGGAATTTTAGCAATTTTTTGACGTGAAATTGTAAACATGTGGCCATGGATTTTGAAAATTCTAGAGAGAATTTTAAAAGCTTCAAGAGAATTTCAACAATTTTGAGAGGGATTTGAAAAGTTTCAATGGGAATGGGAAGAATTGGGACAAAAATTGGAAAATTTTTAAGGGACTTTGAAAAAATTTCAACTGGAATTTTAGCCATTTTGTTATGTGAAATTGTAAACATGTGGACATGGATTTTGAAAATTCTAGAGAGAATTTTAAAAGCTTTAACAGAATTTCTACAATTTTGAGAGGGATTTGAAAAGTTTCAATGGGAATGGGAAGAATTGGGACAAAAATTGGAAAATTTTTAAGGGACTTTGAAAAAATTTCAACTGGAATTTTAGCAATTTTTTTACGTGAAATTGTAAACATGTGGACATGGATTTTGAAAATTCTAGAGAGAATTTTAAAAGCTTCAACAGAATTTCAACAATTTTGAGAGGGATTTGAAAAGTTTCAATGGGAATGGGAAGAATTGGAACAAAAATTGGAAAATTTTTCAGGGACTTTGAAAAAATTTCAACTGGAATTTTAGCAATTTTTTGACGTGAAATTGTAAACATGTGGACATGGATTTTGAAAATTCTAGAGAGAATTTTAAAAGCTTCAAGAGAATTTCAACAATTTTGAGAGGGATTTGAAAAGTTTCAATGGGAATGGGAAGAATTGGGACAAAAATTGGAAAATTTTTAAGGGACTTTGAAAAAATTTCAACTGGAATTTTAGCCATTTTTTGACATGAAATTGTAAACATGTGGCCATGGATTTTGAAAATTCTAGAGAGAATTTTAAAAGCTTCAAGAGAATTTCAACAATTTGGAGAGGGATTTGAAAAGTTTCAATGGGAATGGGAAGAATTGGGACAAAAATTGGAAAATTTTTAAGGGACTTTGAAAAAATTTCAACTGGAATTTTAGCCATTTTGTTACGTGAAATTGTAAACATGTGGCCATGGATTTTGAAAATTCTAGAGAGAATTTTAAAAGCTTCAAGAGAATTTCAACAATTTTGAGAGGGATTTGAAAAGTTTCAATGGGAATGGGAAGAATTGGGACAAAAATTGGAAAATTTTTAAGGGACTTTGAAAAAATTTCAACTGGAATTTTAGCCATTTTTTGACGTGAAATTGTAAACATGTGGACATGGATTTTGAAAATTCTAGAGAGAATTTTAAAAGTTTCAAGAGAATTTCAACAATTTTGAGAGGGATTTGAAAAGTTTCAATGGGAATGGGAAGAATTGGGACAAAAATTGGAAAATTTTTAAGGGACTTTGAAAAAATTTCAGCTGGAATTTTAGCAATTTTTTTACGTGAAATTGTAAACATGTGGACATGGATTTTGAAAATTCTAGAGAGAATTTTAAAAGCTTCAACAGAATTTCAACAATTTTGAGAGGGATTTGAAAAGTTTCAATGGGAATGGGAAGAATTGGGACAAAAATTGGAAAATTTTTAAGGGACTTTGAAAAAATTTCAACTGGAATTTTAGCCATTTTTTGATGTGAAATTGTAAACATGTGGACATGGATTTTGAAAATTCTAGAGAGAATTTTAAAAGCTTCAAGAGAATTTCAACAATTTTGAGAGGGATTTGAAAAGTTTCAATGGGAATGGGAAGAATTGGGACAAAAATTGGAAAACTTTTAAGGGACTTTGAAAAAATTTCAACTGGAATTTTAGCCATTTTTTGACGTGAAATTGTAAACATGTGGACATGGATTTTGAAAATTCTAGAGAGAATTTTAAAAGCTTCAAGAGAATTTCAACAATTTTGAGAGGGATTTGAAAAGTTTCAATGGGAATGGGAAGAATTGGGACAAAAATTGGAAAATTTTTAAGGGACTTTGAAAAAATTTCAACTGGAATTTTAGCCATTTTTTGAGGTGAAATTGTAAACATGTGGACATGGATTTTGAAAATTCTAGAGAGAATTTTAAAAGCTTCTAGAGAATTTCAACAATTTTGAGAGGGATTTGAAAAGTTTCAACGGGAATGGGAAGAATTGGGACAAAAATTGGAAAATTTTTAAGGGACTTTGAAAAAATTTCAACTGGAATTTTAGCAATTTTTTGTCGTGAATTTGTAAACATGTGGACATGGATTTTGAAAATTCTAGAGAGAATTTTAAAAGCTTCAAGAGAATTTCAACAATTTTGAGAGGGATTTGAAAAGTTTCAATGGGAATGGGAAGAATTGGGACAAAAATTGGAAAATTTTTAAGGGACTTTGAAAAAATTTCAACTGGAATTTTAGCCATTTTTTGACGTGAAATTGTAAACATGTGGACATGGATTTTGAAAATTCTAGAGAGAATTTTAAAAGCTTCAAGAGAATTTCAACAATTTTGAGAGGGATTTGAAAAGTTTCAATGGGAATGGGAAGAATTGGGACAAAAATTGGAAAATTTTTAAGGGACTTTGAAAAAATTTCAACTGGAATTTTAGCAATTTTTGACGTGAAATTGTAAACATGTGGCCATGGATTTTGAAAATTCTAGAGAGCATTTTAAAAGCTTCAAGAGAATTTCAACAATGTTGAGAGGGATTTGAAAAGTTTCAATGGGAATGGGAAGAATTGGGACAAAAATTGGAAAATTTTTAAGGGACTTTGAAAAAATTTCAACTGGAATTTTAGCCATTTTTTGACGTGAAATTGTAAACATGTGGACATGGATTTTGAAAATTCTAGAGAGAATTTTAAAAGTTTCAAGAGAATTTCAACAATTTTGAGAGGGATTTGAAAAGTTTCAATGGGAATGGGAAGAATTGGGACAAAAATTGGAAAATTTTTAAGGGACTTTGAAAAAATTTCAACTGGAATTTTAGCAATTTTTTGACGTGAAATTGTAAACATGTGGCCATGGATTTTGAAAATTCTAGAGAGAATTTTAAAAGCTTCAACAGAATTTCTACAATTTTGAGAGGGATTTGAAAAGTTTCAATGGGAATGGGAAGAATTGGGACAAAAATTGGAAAATTTTTAAGGGACTTTGAAAAAATTTCAACTGGAATTTTAGCAATTTTTTGTCGTGAAATTGTAAACATGTGGACATGGATTTTGAAAATTCTAGAGAGAATTTTAAAAGCTTCAAGAGAATTTCAACAATTTTGAGAGGGATTTGAAAAGTTTCAATGGGAATGGGAAGAATTGGGACAAAAATTGGAAAATTTTTAAGGGACTTTGAAAAAATTTCAACTGGAATTTTAGCAATTTTTTGACGTGAAATTGTAAACATGTGGCCATGGATTTTGAAAATTCTAGAGAGAATTTTAAAAGCTTCAAGAGAATTTCAACAATTTTGAGAGGGATTTGAAAAGTTTCAATGGGAATGGGAAGAATTGGGACAAAAATTGGAAAATTTTTAAGGGACTTTGAAAAAATTTCAACTGGAATTTTAGCCATTTTGTTATGTGAAATTGTAAACATGTGGACATGGATTTTGAAAATTCTAGAGAGAATTTTAAAAGCTTTAACAGAATTTCTACAATTTTGAGAGGGATTTGAAAAGTTTCAATGGGAATGGGAAGAATTGGGACAAAAATTGGAAAATTTTTAAGGGACTTTGAAAAAATTTCAACTGGAATTTTAGCAATTTTTTTACGTGAAATTGTAAACATGTGGACATGGATTTTGAAAATTCTAGAGAGAATTTTAAAAGCTTCAACAGAATTTCAACAATTTTGAGAGGGATTTGAAAAGTTTCAATGGGAATGGGAAGAATTGGAACAAAAATTGGAAAATTTTTCAGGGACTTTGAAAAAATTTCAACTGGAATTTTAGCAATTTTTTGACGTGAAATTGTAAACATGTGGACATGGATTTTGAAAATTCTAGAGAGAATTTTAAAAGCTTCAAGAGAATTTCAACAATTTTGAGAGGGATTTGAAAAGTTTCAATGGGAATGGGAAGAATTGGGACAAAAATTGGAAAATTTTTAAGGGACTTTGAAAAAATTTCAACTGGAATTTTAGCCATTTTTTGACATGAAATTGTAAACATGTGGCCATGGATTTTGAAAATTCTAGAGAGAATTTTAAAAGCTTCAAGAGAATTTCAACAATTTGGAGAGGGATTTGAAAAGTTTCAATGGGAATGGGAAGAATTGGGACAAAAATTGGAAAATTTTTAAGGGACTTTGAAAAAATTTCAACTGGAATTTTAGCCATTTTGTTACGTGAAATTGTAAACATGTGGCCATGGATTTTGAAAATTCTAGAGAGAATTTTAAAAGCTTCAAGAGAATTTCAACAATTTTGAGAGGGATTTGAAAAGTTTCAATGGGAATGGGAAGAATTGGGACAAAAATTGGAAAATTTTTAAGGGACTTTGAAAAAATTTCAACTGGAATTTTAGCCATTTTTTGACGTGAAATTGTAAACATGTGGACATGGATTTTGAAAATTCTAGAGAGAATTTTAAAAGTTTCAAGAGAATTTCAACAATTTTGAGAGGGATTTGAAAAGTTTCAATGGGAATGGGAAGAATTGGGACAAAAATTGGAAAATTTTTAAGGGACTTTGAAAAAATTTCAGCTGGAATTTTAGCAATTTTTTTACGTGAAATTGTAAACATGTGGACATGGATTTTGAAAATTCTAGAGAGAATTTTAAAAGCTTCAACAGAATTTCAACAATTTTGAGAGGGATTTGAAAAGTTTCAATGGGAATGGGAAGAATTGGGACAAAAATTGGAAAATTTTTAAGGGACTTTGAAAAAATTTCAACTGGAATTTTAGCCATTTTTTGATGTGAAATTGTAAACATGTGGACATGGATTTTGAAAATTCTAGAGAGAATTTTAAAAGCTTCAAGAGAATTTCAACAATTTTGAGAGGGATTTGAAAAGTTTCAATGGGAATGGGAAGAATTGGGACAAAAATTGGAAAACTTTTAAGGGACTTTGAAAAAATTTCAACTGGAATTTTAGCCATTTTTTGACGTGAAATTGTAAACATGTGGACATGGATTTTGAAAATTCTAGAGAGAATTTTAAAAGCTTCAAGAGAATTTCAACAATTTTGAGAGGGATTTGAAAAGTTTCAATGGGAATGGGAAGAATTGGGACAAAAATTGGAAAATTTTTAAGGGACTTTGAAAAAATTTCAACTGGAATTTTAGCCATTTTTTGAGGTGAAATTGTAAACATGTGGACATGGATTTTGAAAATTCTAGAGAGAATTTTAAAAGCTTCTAGAGAATTTCAACAATTTTGAGAGGGATTTGAAAAGTTTCAACGGGAATGGGAAGAATTGGGACAAAAATTGGAAAATTTTTAAGGGACTTTGAAAAAATTTCAACTGGAATTTTAGCAATTTTTTGTCGTGAATTTGTAAACATGTGGACATGGATTTTGAAAATTCTAGAGAGAATTTTAAAAGCTTCAAGAGAATTTCAACAATTTTGAGAGGGATTTGAAAAGTTTCAATGGGAATGGGAAGAATTGGGACAAAAATTGGAAAATTTTTAAGGGACTTTGAAAAAATTTCAACTGGAATTTTAGCCATTTTTTGACGTGAAATTGTAAACATGTGGACATGGATTTTGAAAATTCTAGAGAGAATTTTAAAAGCTTCAAGAGAATTTCAACAATTTTGAGAGGGATTTGAAAAGTTTCAATGGGAATGGGAAGAATTGGGACAAAAATTGGAAAATTTTTAAGGGACTTTGAAAAAATTTCAACTGGAATTTTAGCCATTTTTTGACGTGAAATTGTAAACATGTGGACATGGATTTTGAAAATTCTAGAGAGAATTTTAAAAGTTTCAAGAGAATTTCAACAATTTTGAGAGGGATTTGAAAAGTTTCAATGGGAATGGGAAGAGTTGGGACAAAAATTGGAAAATTTTTAAGGGACTTTGAAAAAATTTCAACTGGAATTTTAGCAATTTTTTTACGTGAAATTGTAAACATGTGGACATGGATTTTGAAAATTCTAGAGAGAATTTTAAAAGCTTCAACAGAATTTCAACAATTTTGAGAGGGATTTGAAAAGTTTCAATGGGAATGGGAAGAATTGGGACAAAAATTGGAAAATTTTTAAGGGACTTTGAAAAGATTTCAACTGGAATTTTAGCAATTTTTTGTCGTGAAATTGTAAACATGTGGACATGGATTTTGAAAATTCTAGAGAGAATTTTAAAAGCTTCAAGAGAATTTCAACAATTTTGAGAGGGATTTGAAAAGTTTCAATGGGAATGGGAAGAATTGGGACAAAAATTGGAAAATTTTTAAGGGACTTTGAAAAAATTTCAACTGGAATTTTAGCCATTTTTTGACGTGAAATTGTAAACATGTGGACATGGATTTTGAAAATTCTAGAGAGAATTTTAAAAGCTTCAAGAGAATTTCAACAATTTTGAGAGGGATTTGAAAAGTTTCAATGGGAATGGGAAGAATTGGGACAAAAATTGGAAAATTTTTAAGGGACTTTGAAAAAATTTCAACTGGAATTTTAGCCATTTTTTGACGTGAAATTGTAAACATGTGGACATGGATTTTGAAAATTCTAGAGAGAATTTTAAAAGTTTCAAGAGAATTTCAACAATTTTGAGAGGGATTTGAAAAGTTTCCATGGGAATGGGAAGAATTGGAACAAAAATTGGAAAATTTTTAAGGGACTTTGAAAAAATTTCAACTGGAATTTTAGCAATTTTTTGATGTGAAATTGTAAACATGTGGCCATGGATTTTGAAAATTCTAGAGAGAATTTTAAAAGCTTCAAGAGAATTTCAACAATTTTGAGAGGGATTTGAAAAGTTTCAATGGGAATGGGAAGAATTGGGACAAAAATTGGAAAATTTTTAAGGGACTTTGAAAAAATTTCAACTGGAATTTTAGCCATTTTTTGACGTGAAATTGTAAACATGTGGCCATGGATTTTGAAAATTCTAGAGAGAATTTTAAAAGCTTCAAGAGAATTTCAACAATTTTGAGAGGGATTTGAAAAGTTTCAATGGGAATGGGAAGAATTGGGACAAAAATTGGAAAATTTTTAAGGGACTCTGAAAAAATTTCAGCTGGAATTTTAGCAATTTTTTTACGTGAAATTGTAAACATGTGGACATGGATTTTGAAAATTCTAGAGAGAATTTTAAAAGCTTCAACAGAATTTCAACAATTTTGAGAGGGATTTGAAAAGTTTCAATGGGAATGGGAAGAATTGGGACAAAAATTGGAAAATTTTTAAGGGACTTTGAAAAAATTTCAACTGGAATTTTAGCAATTTTTTGATGTGAAATTGTAAACATGTGGCCATGGATTTTGAAAATTCTAGAGAGAATTTTAAAAGCTTCAAGAGAATTTCAACAATTTTGAGAGGGATTTGAAAAGTTTCAATGGGAATGGGAAGAATTGGGACAAAAATTGGAAAATTTTTAAGGGACTTTGAAAAAATTTCAACTGGAATTTTAGCCATTTTTTGAGGTGAAATTGTAAACATGTGGACATGGATTTTGAAAATTCTAGAGAGAATTTTAAAAGCTTCTAGAGAATTTCAACAATTTTGAGAGGGATTTGAAAAGTTTCAACGGGAATGGGAAGAATTGGGACAAAAATTGGAAAATTTTTAAGGGACTTTGAAAAAATTTCAACTGGAATTTTAGCAATTTTTTGTCGTGAATTTGTAAACATGTGGACATGGATTTTGAAAATTCTAGAGAGAATTTTAAAAGCTTCAAGAGAATTTCAACAATTTTGAGAGGGATTTGAAAAGTTTCAATGGGAATGGGAAGAATTGGGACAAAAATTGGAAAATTTTTAAGGGACTTTGAAAAAATTTCAACTGGAATTTTAGCCATTTTTTGACGTGAAATTGTAAACATGTGGACATGAATTTTGAAAATTCTAGAGAGAATTTTAAAAGCTTCAAGAGAATTTCAACAATTTTGAGAGGGATTTGAAAAGTTTCAATGGGAATGGGAAGAATTGGGACAAAATTGGAAAATTTTTAAGGGACTTTGAAAAAATTTCAACTGGAATTTTAGCCATTTTTTGACGTGAAATTGTAAACATGTGGCCATGGATTTTGAAAATTCTAGAGAGAATTTTAAAAGTTTCAAGAGAATTTCAACAATTTTGAGAGGGATTTGAAAAGTTTCAATGGGAATGGGAAGAATTGGGACAAAAATTGGAAAATTTTTAAGGGACTTTGAAAAAATTTCAACTGGAATTTTAGCCATTTTTTGACGTGAAATTGTAAACATGTGGACATGGATTTTGAAAATTCTAGAGAGAATTTTAAAAGCTTCAACAGAATTTCAACAATTTTGAGAGGGATTTGAAAAGTTTCAATGGGAATGGGAAGAATTGGAACAAAAATTGGAAAATTTTTAAGGGACTTTGAAAAGATTTCAACTGGAATTTTAGCCATTTTTTGACGTGAAATTGTAAACATGTGGACATGGATTTTGAAAATTCTAGAGAGAATTTTAAAAGCTTCAAGAGAATTTCAACAATTTTGAGAGGGATTTGAAAAGTTTCAATGGGAATGGGAAGAATTGGGACAAAAATTGGAAAATTTTTAAGGGACTTTGAAAAAATTTCAACTGGAATTTTAGCCATTTTTTGACGTGAAATTGTAAACATGTGGACATGGATTTTGAAAATTCTAGAGAGAATTTTAAAAGCTTCAAGAGAATTTCAACAATTTTGAGAGGGATTTGAAAAGTTTCAATGGGAATGGGAAGAATTGGGACAAAAATTGGAAAATTTTTAAGGGACTTTGAAAAAATTTCAACTGGAATTTTAGCCATTTTTTGACGTGAAATTGTAAACATGTGGCCATGGATTTTGAAAATTCTAGAGAGAATTTTAAAAGCTTCAAGAGAATTTCAACAATTTTGAGAGGGATTTGAAAAGTTTCAATGGGAATGGGAAGAATTGGGACAAAAATTGGAAAATTTTTAAGGGACTTTGAAAAAATTTCAACTGGAATTTTAGCCATTTTGTTATGTGAAATTGTAAACATGTGGACATGGATTTTGAAAATTCTAGAGAGAATTTTAAAAGCTTCAAGAGAATTTCAACAATTTTGAGAGGGATTTGAAAAGTTTCAATGGGAATGGGAAGAATTGGGACAAAAATTGGAAAATTTTTAAGGGACTTTGAAAAATTTCAACTGGAATTTTAGCAATTTTTTGTCGTGAAATTGTAAACATGTGGACATGGATTTTGAAAATTCTAGAGAGAATTTTAAAAGCTTCAACAGAATTTCAACAATTTTGAGAGGGATTTGAAAAGTTTCAATGGGAATGGGAAGAATTGGGACAAAAATTGGAAAATTTTTAAGGGACTTTTAAAAAATTTCAACTGGAATTTTAGCCATTTTTTGACGTGAAATTGTAAACATGTGGACATGGATTTTGAAAATTCTAGAGAGAATTTTAAAAGCTTCAACAGAATTTCAACAATTTTGAGAGGGATTTGAAAAGTTTCAATGGGAATGGGAAGAATTGGGACAAAAATTGGAAAACTTTTAAGGGACTTTGAAAAAATTTCAACTGGAATTTTAGCCATTTTGTTACGTGAAATTGTAAACATGTGGCCATGGATTTTGAAAATTCTAGAGAGAATTTTAAAAGCTTCAAGAGAATTTCAACAATTTGGAGAGGGATTTGAAAAGTTTCAATGGGAATGGGAAGAATTGGGACAAAAATTGGAAAATTTTTAAGGGACTTTGAAAAAATTTCAACTGGAATTTTAGCAATTTTTTGACGTGAAATTGTAAACATGTGCCCATGGATTTTGAAAATTCTAGAGAGAATTTTAAAAGCTTCAAGAGAACTTCAACAATTTTGAGAGGGATTTGAAAAGTTTCAATGGGAATGGGAAGAATTGGGACAAAAATTGGAAAATTTTTCAGGGACTTTGAAAAAATTTCAACTGGAATTTTAGCCATTTTTTGACGTGAAATTGTAAACATGTGGACATGGATTTTGAAAATTCTAGAGAGAATTTTAAAAGTTTCAAGAGAATTTCAACAATTTTGAGAGGGATTTGAAAAGTTTCAATGGGAATGGGAAGAATTGGGACAAAAATTGGAAAATTTTTAAGGGACTTTGAAAAAATTTCAACTGGAATTTTAGCAATTTTTTTACGTGAAATTGTAAACATGTGGACATGGATTTTGAAAATTCTAGAGAGAATTTTAAAAGCTTCAACAGAATTTCAACAATTTGGAGAGGGATTTGAAAAGTTTCAATGGGAATGGGAAGAATTGGGACAAAAATTGGAAAATTTTTAAGGGACTTTGAAAAAATTTCAACTGGAATTTTAGCCATTTTTTGACGTGAAATTGTAAACATGTGGCCATGGATTTTGAAAATTCTAGAGAGAATTTTAAAAGCTTCAAGAGAATTTCAACAATTTTGAGAGGGATTTGAAAAGTTTCAATGGGAATGGGAAGAATTGGGACAAAAATTGGAAAATTTTTAAGGGACTTTGAAAAAATTTCAACTGGAATTTTAGCCATTTTTTGACGTGAAATTGTAAACATGTGGACATGGATTTTGAAAATTCTAGAGAGAATTTTAAAAGTTTCAAGAGAATTTCAACAATTTTGAGAGGGATTTGAAAAGTTTCAATGGGAATGGGAAGAATTGGGACAAAAATTGGAAAATTTTTAAGGGACTTTGAAAAAATTTCAGCTGGAATTTTAGCAATTTTTTTACGTGAAATTGTAAACATGTGGACATGGATTTTGAAAATTCTAGAGAGAATTTTAAAAGCTTCAACAGAATTTCAACAATTTTGAGAGGGATTTGAAAAGTTTCAATGGGAATGGGAAGAATTGGGACAAAAATTGGAAAATTTTTAAGGGACTTTGAAAAAATTTCAACTGGAATTTTAGCCATTTTTTGATGTGAAATTGTAAACATGTGGACATGGATTTTGAAAATTCTAGAGAGAATTTTAAAAGCTTCAAGAGAATTTCAACAATTTTGAGAGGGATTTGAAAAGTTTCAATGGGAATGGGAAGAATTGGGACAAAAATTGGAAAACTTTTAAGGGACTTTGAAAAAATTTCAACTGGAATTTTAGCCATTTTTTGACGTGAAATTGTAAACATGTGGACATGGATTTTGAAAATTCTAGAGAGAATTTTAAAAGCTTCAAGAGAATTTCAACAATTTTGAGAGGGATTTGAAAAGTTTCAATGGGAATGGGAAGAATTGGGACAAAAATTGGAAAATTTTTAAGGGACTTTGAAAAAATTTCAACTGGAATTTTAGCCATTTTTTGAGGTGAAATTGTAAACATGTGGACATGGATTTTGAAAATTCTAGAGAGAATTTTAAAAGCTTCTAGAGAATTTCAACAATTTTGAGAGGGATTTGAAAAGTTTCAACGGGAATGGGAAGAATTGGGACAAAAATTGGAAAATTTTTAAGGGACTTTGAAAAAATTTCAACTGGAATTTTAGCAATTTTTTGTCGTGAATTTGTAAACATGTGGACATGGATTTTGAAAATTCTAGAGAGAATTTTAAAAGCTTCAAGAGAATTTCAACAATTTTGAGAGGGATTTGAAAAGTTTCAATGGGAATGGGAAGAATTGGGACAAAAATTGGAAAATTTTTAAGGGACTTTGAAAAAATTTCAACTGGAATTTTAGCCATTTTTTGACGTGAAATTGTAAACATGTGGACATGGATTTTGAAAATTCTAGAGAGAATTTTAAAAGCTTCAAGAGAATTTCAACAATTTTGAGAGGGATTTGAAAAGTTTCAATGGGAATGGGAAGAATTGGGACAAAAATTGGAAAATTTTTAAGGGACTTTGAAAAAATTTCAACTGGAATTTTAGCCATTTTTTGACGTGAAATTGTAAACATGTGGACATGGATTTTGAAAATTCTAGAGAGAATTTTAAAAGTTTCAAGAGAATTTCAACAATTTTGAGAGGGATTTGAAAAGTTTCAATGGGAATGGGAAGAGTTGGGACAAAAATTGGAAAATTTTTAAGGGACTTTGAAAAAATTTCAACTGGAATTTTAGCAATTTTTTTACGTGAAATTGTAAACATGTGGACATGGATTTTGAAAATTCTAGAGAGAATTTTAAAAGCTTCAACAGAATTTCAACAATTTTGAGAGGGATTTGAAAAGTTTCAATGGGAATGGGAAGAATTGGGACAAAAATTGGAAAATTTTTAAGGGACTTTGAAAAGATTTCAACTGGAATTTTAGCAATTTTTTGTCGTGAAATTGTAAACATGTGGACATGGATTTTGAAAATTCTAGAGAGAATTTTAAAAGCTTCAAGAGAATTTCAACAATTTTGAGAGGGATTTGAAAAGTTTCAATGGGAATGGGAAGAATTGGGACAAAAATTGGAAAATTTTTAAGGGACTTTGAAAAAATTTCAACTGGAATTTTAGCCATTTTTTGACGTGAAATTGTAAACATGTGGACATGGATTTTGAAAATTCTAGAGAGAATTTTAAAAGCTTCAAGAGAATTTCAACAATTTTGAGAGGGATTTGAAAAGTTTCAATGGGAATGGGAAGAATTGGGACAAAAATTGGAAAATTTTTAAGGGACTTTGAAAAAATTTCAACTGGAATTTTAGCCATTTTTTGACGTGAAATTGTAAACATGTGGACATGGATTTTGAAAATTCTAGAGAGAATTTTAAAAGTTTCAAGAGAATTTCAACAATTTTGAGAGGGATTTGAAAAGTTTCCATGGGAATGGGAAGAATTGGAACAAAAATTGGAAAATTTTTAAGGGACTTTGAAAAAATTTCAACTGGAATTTTAGCAATTTTTTGATGTGAAATTGTAAACATGTGGCCATGGATTTTGAAAATTCTAGAGAGAATTTTAAAAGCTTCAAGAGAATTTCAACAATTTTGAGAGGGATTTGAAAAGTTTCAATGGGAATGGGAAGAATTGGGACAAAAATTGGAAAATTTTTAAGGGACTTTGAAAAAATTTCAACTGGAATTTTAGCCATTTTTTGACGTGAAATTGTAAACATGTGGCCATGGATTTTGAAAATTCTAGAGAGAATTTTAAAAGCTTCAAGAGAATTTCAACAATTTTGAGAGGGATTTGAAAAGTTTCAATGGGAATGGGAAGAATTGGGACAAAAATTGGAAAATTTTTAAGGGACTCTGAAAAAATTTCAGCTGGAATTTTAGCAATTTTTTTACGTGAAATTGTAAACATGTGGACATGGATTTTGAAAATTCTAGAGAGAATTTTAAAAGCTTCAACAGAATTTCAACAATTTTGAGAGGGATTTGAAAAGTTTCAATGGGAATGGGAAGAATTGGGACAAAAATTGGAAAATTTTTAAGGGACTTTGAAAAAATTTCAACTGGAATTTTAGCAATTTTTTGATGTGAAATTGTAAACATGTGGCCATGGATTTTGAAAATTCTAGAGAGAATTTTAAAAGCTTCAAGAGAATTTCAACAATTTTGAGAGGGATTTGAAAAGTTTCAATGGGAATGGGAAGAATTGGGACAAAAATTGGAAAATTTTTAAGGGACTTTGAAAAAATTTCAACTGGAATTTTAGCCATTTTTTGAGGTGAAATTGTAAACATGTGGACATGGATTTTGAAAATTCTAGAGAGAATTTTAAAAGCTTCTAGAGAATTTCAACAATTTTGAGAGGGATTTGAAAAGTTTCAACGGGAATGGGAAGAATTGGGACAAAAATTGGAAAATTTTTAAGGGACTTTGAAAAAATTTCAACTGGAATTTTAGCAATTTTTTGTCGTGAATTTGTAAACATGTGGACATGGATTTTGAAAATTCTAGAGAGAATTTTAAAAGCTTCAAGAGAATTTCAACAATTTTGAGAGGGATTTGAAAAGTTTCAATGGGAATGGGAAGAATTGGGGACAAAAATTGGAAAATTTTTAAGGGACTTTGAAAAAATTTCAACTGGAATTTTAGCCATTTTTTGACGTGAAATTGTAAACATGTGGACATGAATTTTGAAAATTCTAGAGAGAATTTTAAAAGCTTCAAGAGAATTTCAACAATTTTGAGAGGGATTTGAAAAGTTTCAATGGGAATGGGAAGAATTGGGACAAAAATTGGAAAATTTTTAAGGGACTTTGAAAAAATTTCAACTGGAATTTTAGCCATTTTTTGACGTGAAATTGTAAACATGTGGCCATGGATTTTGAAAATTCTAGAGAGAATTTTAAAAGTTTCAAGAGAATTTCAACAATTTTGAGAGGGATTTGAAAAGTTTCAATGGGAATGGGAAGAATTGGGACAAAAATTGGAAAATTTTTAAGGGACTTTGAAAAAATTTCAACTGGAATTTTAGCCATTTTTTGACGTGAAATTGTAAACATGTGGACATGGATTTTGAAAATTCTAGAGAGAATTTTAAAAGCTTCAACAGAATTTCAACAATTTTGAGAGGGATTTGAAAAGTTTCAATGGGAATGGGAAGAATTGGAACAAAAATTGGAAAATTTTTAAGGGACTTTGAAAAGATTTCAACTGGAATTTTAGCCATTTTTTGACGTGAAATTGTAAACATGTGGACATGGATTTTGAAAATTCTAGAGAGAATTTTAAAAGCTTCAAGAGAATTTCAACAATTTTGAGAGGGATTTGAAAAGTTTCAATGGGAATGGGAAGAATTGGGACAAAAATTGGAAAATTTTTAAGGGACTTTGAAAAAATTTCAACTGGAATTTTAGCCATTTTTTGACGTGAAATTGTAAACATGTGGACATGGATTTTGAAAATTCTAGAGAGAATTTTAAAAGCTTCAAGAGAATTTCAACAATTTTGAGAGGGATTTGAAAAGTTTCAATGGGAATGGGAAGAATTGGGACAAAAATTGGAAAATTTTTAAGGGACTTTGAAAAAATTTCAACTGGAATTTTAGCCATTTTTTGACGTGAAATTGTAAACATGTGGCCATGGATTTTGAAAATTCTAGAGAGAATTTTAAAAGCTTCAAGAGAATTTCAACAATTTTGAGAGGGATTTGAAAAGTTTCAATGGGAATGGGAAGAATTGGGACAAAAATTGGAAAATTTTTAAGGGACTTTGAAAAAATTTCAACTGGAATTTTAGCCATTTTGTTATGTGAAATTGTAAACATGTGGACATGGATTTTGAAAATTCTAGAGAGAATTTTAAAAGCTTCAAGAGAATTTCAACAATTTTGAGAGGGATTTGAAAAGTTTCAATGGGAATGGGAAGAATTGGGACAAAAATTGGAAAATTTTTAAGGGACTTTGAAAAAATTTCAACTGGAATTTTAGCAATTTTTTGTCGTGAAATTGTAAACATGTGGACATGGATTTTGAAAATTCTAGAGAGAATTTTAAAAGCTTCAACAGAATTTCAACAATTTTGAGAGGGATTTGAAAAGTTTCAATGGGAATGGGAAGAATTGGGACAAAAATTGGAAAATTTTTAAGGGACTTTTAAAAAATTTCAACTGGAATTTTAGCCATTTTTTGACGTGAAATTGTAAACATGTGGACATGGATTTGAAAATTCTAGAGAGAATTTTAAAAGCTTCAACAGAATTTCAACAATTTTGAGAGGGATTTGAAAAGTTTCAATGGGAATGGGAAGAATTGGGACAAAAATTGGAAAACTTTTAAGGGACTTTGAAAAAATTTCAACTGGAATTTTAGCCATTTTGTTACGTGAAATTGTAAACATGTGGCCATGGATTTTGAAAATTCTAGAGAGAATTTTAAAAGCTTCAAGAGAATTTCAACAATTTGGAGAGGGATTTGAAAAGTTTCAATGGGAATGGGAAGAATTGGGACAAAAATTGGAAAATTTTTAAGGGACTTTGAAAAAATTTCAACTGGAATTTTAGCAATTTTTTGACGTGAAATTGTAAACATGTGCCCATGGATTTTGAAAATTCTAGAGAGAATTTTAAAAGCTTCAAGAGAACTTCAACAATTTTGAGAGGGATTTGAAAAGTTTCAATGGGAATGGGAAGAATTGGGACAAAAATTGGAAAATTTTTCAGGGACTTTGAAAAAATTTCAACTGGAATTTTAGCCATTTTTTGACGTGAAATTGTAAACATGTGGACATGGATTTTGAAAATTCTAGAGAGAATTTTAAAAGTTTCAAGAGAATTTCAACAATTTTGAGAGGGATTTGAAAAGTTTCAATGGGAATGGGAAGAATTGGGACAAAAATTGGAAAATTTTTAAGGGACTTTGAAAAAATTTCAACTGGAATTTTAGCAATTTTTTTACGTGAAATTGTAAACATGTGGACATGGATTTTGAAAATTCTAGAGAGAATTTTAAAAGCTTCAACAGAATTTCAACAATTTGGAGAGGGATTTGAAAAGTTTCAATGGGAATGGGAAGAATTGGGACAAAAATTGGAAAATTTTTAAGGGACTTTGAAAAAATTTCAACTGGAATTTTAGCCATTTTTTGACGTGAAATTGTAAACATGTGGCCATGGATTTTGAAAATTCTAGAGAGAATTTTAAAAGCTTCAAGAGAATTTCAACAATTTTGAGAGGGATTTGAAAAGTTTCAATGGGAATGGGAAGAATTGGGACAAAAATTGGAAAATTTTTAAGGGACTTTGAAAAAATTTCAACTGGAATTTTAGCCATTTTTTGACGTGAAATTGTAAACATGTGGCCATGGATTTTGAAAATTCTAGAGAGAATTTTAAAAGCTTCAAGAGAATTTCAACAATTTTGAGAGGGATTTGAAAAGTTTCAATGGGAATGGGAAGAATTGGGCAAAAATTGGAAAATTTTTCAGGGACTTTGAAAAAATTTCAACTGGAATTTTAGCCATTTTTTGACGTGAAATTGTAAACATGTGGACATGGATTTTGAAAATTCTAGAGAGAATTTTAAAAGTTTCAAGAGAATTTCAACAATTTTGAGAGGGATTTGAAAAGTTTCCATGGGAATGGGAAGAATTGGGACAAAAATTGGAAAATTTTTAAGGGACTTTGAAAAAATTTCAACTGGAATTTTAGCCATTTTTTGACGTGAAATTGTAAACATGTGGCCATGGATTTTGAAAATTCTAGAGAGAATTTTAAAAGCTTCAAGAGAATTTCAACAATTTTGAGAGGGATTTGAAAAGTTTCAATGGGAATGGGAAGAATTGGGACAAAAATTGGAAAATTTTTAAGGGACTTTGAAAAAATTTCAACTGGAATTTTAGCCATTTTGTTATGTGAAATTGTAAACATGTGGACATGGATTTTGAAAATTCTAGAGAGAATTTTAAAAGCTTCAAGAGAATTTCAACAATTTTGAGAGGGATTTGAAAAGTTTCAATGGGAATGGGAAGAATTGGGACAAAAATTGGAAAATTTTTAAGGGACTTTGAAAAAATTTCAACTGGAATTTTAGCCATTTTTTGACGTGAAATTGTAAACATGTGGACATGGATTTTGAAAATTCTAGAGAGAATTTTAAAAGCTTCAACAGAATTTCAACAATTTTGAGAGGGATTTGAAAAGTTTCAATGGGAATGGGAAGAATTGGGACAAAAATTGGAAAATTTTTAAGGGACTTTGAAAAAATTTCAACTGGAATTTTAGCCATTTTGTTATGTGAAATTGTAAACATGTGGCCATGGATTTTGAAAATTCTAGAGAGAATTTTAAAAGCTTCAACAGAATTTCAACAATTTTGAGAGGGATTTGAAAAGTTTCAATGGGAATGGGAAGAATTGGGACAAAAATTGGAAAATTTTTAAGGGACTTTGAAAAAATTTCAACTGGAATTTTAGCCATTTTTTGACGTGAAATTGTAAACATGTGGACATGGATTTTGAAAATTCTAGAGAGAATTTTAAAAGCTTCAAGAGAATTTCAACAATTTTGAGAGGGATTTGAAAAGTTTCAAGGGGAATGGGAAGAATTGGGACAAAAATTGGAAAATTTTTAAGGGACTTTGAAAAAATTTCAACTGGAATTTTAGCCATTTTTTGACGTGAAATTGTAAACATGTGCCCATGGATTTTGAAAATTCTAGAGAGAATTTTAAAAGCTTCAAGAGAACTTCAACAATTTTGAGAGGGATTTGAAAAGTTTCAATGGGAATGGGAAGAATTGGGACAAAAATTGGAAAATTTTTCAGGGACTTTGAAAAAATTTCAACTGGAATTTTAGCCATTTTTTGACGTGAAATTGTAAACATGTGGACATGGATTTTGAAAATTCTAGAGAGAATTTTAAAAGTTTCAAGAGAATTTCAACATTTTGAGAGGGATTTGAAAAGTTTCAATGGGAATGGGAAGAATTGGGACAAAAATTGGAAAATTTTTAAGGGACTTTGAAAAAATTTCAACTGGAATTTTAGCAATTTTTTGACGTGAAATTGTAAACATGTGGCCATGGATTTTGAAAATTCTAGAGAGAATTTTAAAAGCTTCAAGAGAATTTCAACAATTTTGAGAGGGATTTGAAAAGTTTCAATGGGAATGGGAAGAATTGGGACAAAAATTGGAAAATTTTGAAGGGACTTTGAAAAAATTTCAACTGGAATTTTAGCCATTTTTTGACGTGAAATTGTAAACATGTGGCCATGGATTTTGAAAATTCTAGAGAGAATTTTAAAAGCTTCAAGAGAATTTCAACAATTTTGAGAGGGATTTGAAAAGTTTCAATGGGAATGGGAAGAATTGGGCAAAAATTGGAAAATTTTTCAGGGACTTTGAAAAAATTTCAACTGGAATTTTAGCAATTTTTTGACGTGAAATTGTAAACATGTGGCCATGGATTTTGAAAATTCTAGAGAGAATTTTAAAAGCTTCAAGAGAATTTCAACAATTTTGAGAGGGATTTGAAAAGTTTCAATGGGAATGGGAAGAATTGGGACAAAAATTGGAAAATTTTTAAGGGACTTTGAAAAAATTTCAACTGGAATTTTAGCCATTTTTTGACGTGAAATTGTAAACATGTGGCCATGGATTTTGAAAATTCTAGAGAGAATTTTAAAAGCTTCAAGAGAATTTCAACAATTTTGAGAGGGATTTGAAAAGTTTCAATGGGAATGGGAAGAATTGGGACAAAAATTGGAAAATTTTTAAGGGACTTTGAAAAAATTTCAACTGGAATTTTAGCCATTTTGTTATGTGAAATTGTAAACATGTGGACATGGATTTTGAAAATTCTAGAGAGAATTTTAAAAGCTTCAAGAGAATTTCAACAATTTTGAGAGGGATTTGAAAAGTTTCAATGGGAATGGGAAGAATTGGGACAAAAATTGGAAAATTTTTAAGGGACTTTGAAAAAATTTCAACTGGAATTTTAGCCATTTTTTGACGTGAAATTGTAAACATGTGGACATGGATTTTGAAAATTCTAGAGAGAATTTTAAAAGCTTCAACAGAATTTCAACAATTTTGAGAGGGATTTGAAAAGTTTCAATGGGAATGGGAAGAATTGGGACAAAAATTGGAAAATTTTTAAGGGACTTTGAAAAAATTTCAACTGGAATTTTAGCCATTTTTTGACGTGAAATTGTAAACATGTGGACATGGATTTTGAAAATTCTAGAGAGAATTTTAAAAGCTTCAACAGAATTTCAACAATTTTGAGAGGGATTTGAAAAGTTTCAATGGGAATGGGAAGAATTGGGACAAAAATTGGAAAATTTTTAAGGGACTTTGAAAAAATTTCAACTGGAATTTTAGCCATTTTTTGACGTGAAATTGTAAACATGTGGCCATGGATTTTGAAAATTCTAGAGAGAATTTTAAAAGCTTCAACAGAATTTCAACAATTTTGAGAGGGATTTGAAAAGTTTCAATGGGAATGGGAAGAATTGGGACAAAAATTGGAAAATTTTTAAGGGACTTTGAAAAAATTTCAACTGGAATTTTAGCCATTTTTTGACGTGAAATTGTAAACATGTGGACATGGATTTTGAAAATTCTAGAGAGAATTTTAAAAGCTTCAACAGAATTTCAACAATTTTGAGAGGGATTTGAAAAGTTTCAATGGGAATGGGAAGAATTGGGACAAAAATTGGAAAATTTTTAAGGGACTTTGAAAAAATTTCAACTGGAATTTTAGCCATTTTTTGACGTGAAATTGTAAACATGTGGACATGGATTTTGAAAATTCTAGAGAGAATTTTAAAAGCTTCAACAGAATTTCAACAATTTTGAGAGGGATTTGAAAAGTTTCAATGGGAATGGGAAGAATTGGGACAAAAATTGGAAAACTTTTAAGGGACTTTGAAAAAATTTCAACTGGAATTTTAGCCATTTTTTGACGTGAAATTGTAAACATGTGGACATGGATTTTGAAAATTCTAGAGAGAATTTTAAAAGCTTTAACAGAATTTCAACAATTTGGAGAGGGATTTGAAAAGTTTCAATGGGAATGGGAAGAATTGGGACAAAAATTGGAAAATTTTTAAGGGACTTTGAAAAAATTTCAACTGGAATTTTAGCCATTTTTTGACGTGAAATTGTAAACATGTGCCCATGGATTTTGAAAATTCTAGAGAGAATTTTAAAAGCTTCAAGAGAACTTCAACAATTTTGAGAGGGATTTGAAAAGTTTCAATGGGAATGGGAAGAATTGGGACAATAATTGGAAAAATTTTCAGGGACTTTGAAAAAATTTCAACTGGAATTTTAGCCATTTTTTGACGTGAAATTGTAAACATGTGGACATGGATTTTGAAAATTCTAGAGAGAATTTTAAAAGTTTCAAGAGAATTTCAACATTTTGAGAGGGATTTGAAAAGTTTCAATGGGAATGGGAAGAATTGGGACAAAAATTGGAAAATTTTTAAGGGACTTTGAAAAAATTTCAACTGGAATTTTAGCCATTTTTTGACGTGAAATTGTAAACATGTGGCCATGGATTTTGAAAATTCTAGAGAGAATTTTAAAAGCTTCAACAGAATTTCAACAATTTTGAGAGGGATTTGAAAAGTTTCAATGGGAATGGGAAGAATTGGGACAAAAATTGGAAAATTTTTAAGGGACTTTGAAAAAATTTCAACTGGAATTTTAGCAATTTTTTGACGTGAAATTGTAAACATGTGGCCATGGATTTTGAAAATTCTAGAGAGAATTTTAAAAGCTTCAACAGAATTTCAACAATTTTGAGAGGGATTTGAAAAGTTTCAATGGGAATGGGAAGAATTGGGACAAAAATTGGAAAATTTTTAAGGGACTTTGAAAAAATTTCAACTGGAATTTTAGCCATTTTGTTACGTGAAATTGTAAACATGTGGCCATGGATTTTGAAAATTCTAGAGAGAATTTTAAAAGCTTCAAGAGAATTTCAACAATTTTGAGAGGGATTTGAAAAGTTTCAATGGGAATGGGAAGAATTGGGACAAAAATTGGAAAATTTTTAAGGGACTTTGAAAAAATTTCAACTGGAATTTTAGCCATTTTGTTATGTGAAATTGTAAACATGTGGCCATGGATTTTGAAAATTCTAGAGAGAATTTTAAAAGCTTCAAGAGAATTTCAACAATTTTGAGAGGGATTTGAAAAGTTTCAATGGGAATGGGAAGAATTGGGACAAAAATTGGAAAATTTTTAAGGGACTTTGAAAAAATTTCAACTGGAATTTTAGCCATTTTTTGACGTGAAATTGTAAACATGTGGCCATGGATTTTGAAAATTCTAGAGAGAATTTTAAAAGCTTCAACAGAATTTCAACAATTTTGAGAGGGATTTGAAAAGTTTCAATGGGAATGGGAAGAATTGGGACAAAAATTGGAAAATTTTTAAGGGACTTTGAAAAAATTTCAACTGGAATTTTAGCCATTTTTTGACGTGAAATTGTAAACATGTGGACATGGATTTTGAAAATTCTAGAGAGAATTTTAAAAGCTTCAACAGAATTTCAACAATTTTGAGAGGGATTTGAAAAGTTTCAATGGGAATGGGAAGAATTGGGACAAAAATTGGAAAATTTTTAAGGGACTTTGAAAAAATTTCAACTGGAATTTTAGCCATTTTTTGACGTGAAATTGTAAACATGTGGACATGGATTTTGAAAATTCTAGAGAGAATTTTAAAAGCTTCAACAGAATTTCAACAATTTTGAGAGGGATTTGAAAAGTTTCAATGGGAATGGGAAGAATTGGGACAAAAATTGGAAAACTTTTAAGGGACTTTGAAAAAATTTCAACTGGAATTTTAGCCATTTTTTGACGTGAAATTGTAAACATGTGGACATGGATTTTGAAAATTCTAGAGAGAATTTTAAAAGCTTTAACAGAATTTCAACAATTTGGAGAGGGATTTGAAAAGTTTCAATGGGAATGGGAAGAATTGGGACAAAAATTGGAAAATTTTTAAGGGACTTTGAAAAAATTTCAACTGGAATTTTAGCCATTTTTTGACGTGAAATTGTAAACATGTGCCCATGGATTTTGAAAATTCTAGAGAGAATTTTAAAAGCTTCAAGAGAACTTCAACAATTTTGAGAGGGATTTGAAAAGTTTCAATGGGAATGGGAAGAATTGGGACAATAATTGGAAAATTTTTCAGGGACTTTGAAAAAATTTCAACTGGAATTTTAGCCATTTTTTGACGTGAAATTGTAAACATGTGGACATGGATTTTGAAAATTCTAGAGAGAATTTTAAAAGTTTCAAGAGAATTTCAACATTTTGAGAGGGATTTGAAAAGTTTCAATGGGAATGGGAAGAATTGGGACAAAAATTGGAAAATTTTTAAGGGACTTTGAAAAAATTTCAACTGGAATTTTAGCAATTTTTTGACGTGAAATTGTAAACATGTGGCCATGGATTTTGAAAATTCTAGAGAGAATTTTAAAAGCTTCAACAGAATTTCAACAATTTTGAGAGGGATTTGAAAAGTTTCAATGGGAATGGGAAGAATTGGGACAAAAATTGGAAAATTTTTAAGGGACTTTGAAAAAATTTCAACTGGAATTTTAGCCATTTTTTGACGTGAAATTGTAAACATGTGGCCATGGATTTTGAAAATTCTAGAGAGAATTTTAAAAGCTTCAACAGAATTTCAACAATTTTGAGAGGGATTTGAAAAGTTTCAATGGGAATGGGAAGAATTGGGACAAAAATTGGAAAATTTTTAAGGGACTTTGAAAAAATTTCAACTGGAATTTTAGCCATTTTTTGACGTGAAATTGTAAACATGTGGCCATGGATTTTGAAAATTCTAGAGAGAATTTTAAAAGCTTCAAGAGAATTTCAACAATTTTGAGAGGGATTTGAAAAGTTTCAATGGGAATGGGAAGAATTGGGACAAAAATTGGAAAATTTTTAAGGGACTTTGAAAAAATTTCAACTGGAATTTTAGCCATTTTGTTATGTGAAATTGTAAACATGTGGCCATGGATTTTGAAAATTCTAGAGAGAATTTTAAAAGCTTCAAGAGAATTTCAACAATTTTGAGAGGGATTTGAAAAGTTTCAATGGGAATGGGAAGAATTGGGACAAAAATTGGAAAATTTTTAAGGGACTTTGAAAAAATTTCAACTGGAATTTTAGCCATTTTTTGACGTGAAATTGTAAACATGTGCCCATGGATTTTGAAAATTCTAGAGAGAATTTTAAAAGCTTCAAGAGAATTTCAACAATTTTGAGAGGGATTTGAAAAGTTTCAATGGGAATGGGAAGAATTGGGACAAAAATTGGAAAATTTTTAAGGGACTTTGAAAAAATTTCAACTGGAATTTTAGCCATTTTTTGACGTGAAATTGTAAACATGTGCCCATGGATTTTGAAAATTCTAGAGAGAATTTTAAAAGCTTCAAGAGAATTTCAACAATTTTGAGAGGGATTTGAAAAGTTTCAATGGGAATGGGAAGAATTGGGACAAAAATTGGAAAATTTTTAAGGGACTTTGAAAAAATTTCAACTGGAATTTTAGCCATTTTGTTATGTGAAATTGTAAACATGTGGACATGGATTTTGAAAATTCTAGAGAGAATTTTAAAAGCTTCAAGAGAATTTCAACAATTTTGAGAGGGATTTGAAAAGTTTCAATGGGAATGGGAAGAATTGGGACAAAAATTGGAAAATTTTTAAGGGACTTTGAAAAAATTTCAACTGGAATTTTAGCCATTTTTTGACGTGAAATTGTAAACATGTGGACATGGATTTTGAAAATTCTAGAGAGAATTTTAAAAGCTTCAACAGAATTTCAACAATTTTGAGAGGGATTTGAAAAGTTTCAATGGGAATGGGAAGAATTGGGACAAAAATTGGAAAATTTTTAAGGGACTTTGAAAAAATTTCAACTGGAATTTTAGCCATTTTGTTATGTGAAATTGTAAACATGTGGACATGGATTTTGAAAATTCTAGAGAGAATTTTAAAAGCTTCAACAGAATTTCAACAATTTTGAGAGGGATTTGAAAAGTTTCAATGGGAATGGGAAGAATTGGGACAAAAATTGGAAAACTTTTCAGGGACTTTGAAAAAATTTCAACTGGAATTTTAGCCATTTTTTGACGTGAAATTGTAAACATGTGGACATGGATTTTGAAAATTCTAGAGAGAATTTTAAAAGTTTCAAGAGAATTTCAACATTTTGAGAGGGATTTGAAAAGTTTCAATGGGAATGGGAAGAATTGGGACAAAAATTGGAAAATTTTTAAGGGACTTTGAAAAAATTTCAACTGGAATTTTAGCAATTTTTTTACGTGAAATTGTAAACATGTGGACATGGATTTTGAAAATTCTAGAGAGAATTTTAAAAGCTTCAACAGAATTTCAACAATTTTGAGAGGGATTTGAAAAGTTTCAATGGGAATGGGAAGAATTGGGACAAAAATTGGAAAATTTTTAAGGGACTTTGAAAAAATTTCAACTGGAATTTTAGCAATTTTTTGACGTGAAATTGTAAACATGTGGCCATGGATTTTGAAAATTCTAGAGAGAATTTTAAAAGCTTCAAGAGAATTTCAACAATTTTGAGAGGGATTTGAAAAGTTTCAATGGGAATGGGAAGAATTGGGACAAAAATTGGAAAATTTTTAAGGGACTTTGAAAAAATTTCAACTGGAATTTTTTCCAATTTTTGTTTCATTGAACTTTTCAAATCCCTCAAAATTGTTGAAATTCTCTTGAAGCTTTAAAATTCTCTCTAGAATTTTCAAAATCCATGTCCACATGTTTACAATTTCACATAACAAAATGGCTAAAATTCCAGTTGAAATTTTTTCAAAGTCCCTTAAAAATTTCCAATTTTTGTCCCAATTCTTCCCATTCCAATTGTTGAAATTCTCTTGCTTTTAAAATTCTCTCTAGAATTTTCAAAATCCATGTCCACATGTTTACAATTTCACATAACAAAAATTCCAGTTGAAATTTTTCAACCCATCCATTGAAACTTTTCAAATCCCTCTCAAAATTGTTGAAATTCTGGAAGCTTTTAAAATTCTAGAGAGAATTTTAAAAGCTTCAACAGAATTTCAACAATTTTGAGAGGGATTTGAAAAGTTTCAATGGGAATGGGAAGAATTGGGACAAAAATTGGAAAATTTTTAAGGGACTTTGAAAAAATTTCAACTGGAATTTTAGCCATTTTGTTATGTGAAATTGTAAACATGTGGACATGGATTTTGAAAATTCTAGAGAGAATTTTAAAAGCTTCAAGAGAATTTCAACAATTTTGAGAGGGATTTGAAAAGTTTCAATGGGAATGGGAAGAATTGGGACAAAAATTGGAAAATTTTTAAGGGACTTTGAAAAAATTTCAACTGGAATTTTAGCCATTTTGTTATGTGAAATTGTAAACATGTGGACATGGATTTTGAAAATTCTAGAGAGAATTTTAAAAGCTTCAAGAGAATTTCAACAATTTTGAGAGGGATTTGAAAAGTTTCAATGGGAATGGGAAGAATTGGGACAAAAATTGGAAAATTTTTAAGGGACTTTGAAAAAATTTCAACTGGAATTTTAGCCATTTTTTGACGTGAAATTGTAAACATGTGGACATGGATTTTGAAAATTCTAGAGAGAATTTTAAAAGCTTCAACAGAATTTCAACAATTTTGAGAGGGATTTGAAAAGTTTCAATGGGAATGGGAAGAATTGGGACAAAAATTGGAAAACTTTTAAGGGACTTTGAAAAAATTTCAACTGGAATTTTAGCCATTTTTTGACGTGAAATTGTAAACATGTGGACATGAATTTTGAAAATTCTAGAGAGAATTTTAAAAGCTTTAACAGAATTTCAACAATTTGGAGAGGGATTTGAAAAGTTTCAATGGGAATGGGAAGAATTGGGACAATAATTGGAAAATTTTTCAGGGACTTTGAAAAAATTTCAACTGGAATTTTAGCCATTTTTTGACGTGAAATTGTAAACATGTGGACATGGATTTTGAAAATTCTAGAGAGAATTTTAAAAGTTTCAAGAGAATTTCAACATTTTGAGAGGGATTTGAAAAGTTTCAATGGGAATGGGAAGAATTGGGACAAAAATTGGAAAATTTTTAAGGGACTTTGAAAAAATTTCAACTGGAATTTTAGCAATTTTTTTACGTGAAATTGTAAACATGTGGACATGGATTTTGAAAATTCTAGAGAGAATTTTAAAAGCTTCAAGAGAATTTCAACAATTTGGAGAGGGATTTGAAAAGTTTCAATGGGAATGGGAAGAATTGGGACAAAAATTGGAAAATTTTTAAGGGACTTTGAAAAAATTTCAACTGGAATTTTAGCAATTTTTTGACGTGAAATTGTAAACATGTGGCCATGGATTTTGAAAATTCTAGAGAGAATTTTAAAAGCTTCAAGAGAATTTCAACAATTTTAGGAGGGATTTGAAAAGTTTCAATGGGAATGGGAAGAATTGGGACAAAAATTGGAAAATTTTTAAGGGACTTTGAAAAAATTTCAACTGGAATTTTAGCCATTTTGTTACGTGAAATTGTAAACATGTGGCCATGGATTTTGAAAATTCTAGAGAGAATTTTAAAAGCTTCAAGAGAATTTCAACAATTTTGAGAGGGATTTGAAAAGTTTCAATGGGAATGGGAAGAATTGGGACAAAAATTGGAAAATTTTTAAGGGACTTTGAAAAAATTTCAACTGGAATTTTAGCCATTTTGTTATGTGAAATTGTAAACATGTGGACATGGATTTTGAAAATTCTAGAGAGAATTTTAAAAGCTTCAAGAGAATTTCAACAATTTTGAGAGGGATTTGAAAAGTTTCAATGGGAATGGGAAGAATTGGGACAAAAATTGGAAAACTTTTAAGGGACTTTGAAAAAATTTCAACTGGAATTTTAGCCATTTTTTGACGTGAAATTGTAAACATGTGGCCATGGATTTTGAAAATTCTAGAGAGAATTTTAAAAGCTTCAAGAGAATTTCAACAATTTTGAGAGGGATTTGAAAAGTTTCAATGGGAATGGGAAGAATTGGGACAAAAATTGGAAAATTTTTAAGGGACTTTGAAAAAATTTCAACTGGAATTTTAGCCATTTTTTGACGTGAAATTGTAAACATGTGGACATGGATTTTGAAAATTCTAGAGAGAATTTTAAAAGCTTCAACAGAATTTCAACAATTTTGAGAGGGATTTGAAAAGTTTCAATGGGAATGGGAAGAATTGGGACAAAAATTGGAAAATTTTTAAGGGACTTTGAAAAAATTTCAACTGGAATTTTAGCCATTTTTTGACGTGAAATTGTAAACATATGGACATGGATTTTGAAAATTCTAGAGAGAATTTTAAAAGCTTTAACAGAATTTCAACAATTTGGAGAGGGATTTGAAAAGTTTCAATGGGAATGGGAAGAATTGGGACAAAAATTGGAAAATTTTTAAGGGACTTTGAAAAAATTTCAACTGGAATTTTAGCAATTTTTTGACGTGAAATTGTAAACATGTGCCCATGGATTTTGAAAATTCTAGAGAGAATTTTAAAAGCTTCAAGAGAACTTCAACAATTTTGAGAGGGATTTGAAAAGTTTCAATGGGAATGGGAAGAATTGGGACAAAAATTGGAAAATTTTTCAGGGACTTTGAAAAAATTTCAACTGGAATTTTAGCCATTTTTTGACGTGAAATTGTAAACATGTGGACATGGATTTTGAAAATTCTAGAGAGAATTTTAAAAGCTTCAAGAGAATTTCAACAATTTTGAGAGGGATTTGAAAAGTTTCAATGGGAATGGGAAGAATTGGGTCAAAAATTGGAAAATTTTTAAGGGACTTTGAAAAAATTTCAACTGGAATTTTAGCCATTTTTTGACGTGAAATTGTAAACATGTGCCCATGGATTTTGAAAATTCTAGAGAGAATTTTAAAAGCTTCAAGAGAATTTCAACAATTTTGAGAGGGATTTGAAAAGTTTCAATGGGAATGGGAAGAATTGGGCAAAAATTGGAAAATTTTTCAGGGACTTTGAAAAAATTTCAACTGGAATTTTAGCAATTTTTTGACGTGAAATTGTAAACATGTGGCCATGGATTTTGAAAATTCTAGAGAGAATTTTAAAAGCTTCAAGAGAATTTCAACAATTTTGAGAGGGATTTGAAAAGTTTCAATGGGAATGGGAAGAATTGGGACAAAAATTGGAAAATTTTTAAGGGACTTTGAAAAAATTTCAACTGGAATTTTAGCCATTTTGTTACGTGAAATTGTAAACATGTGGCCATGGATTTTGAAAATTCTAGAGAGAATTTTAAAAGCTTCAAGAGAATTTCAACAATTTTGAGAGGGATTTGAAAAGTTTCAATGGGAATGGGAAGAATTGGGACAAAAATTGGAAAATTTTTAAGGGACTTTGAAAAAATTTCAACTGGAATTTTAGCCATTTTGTTATGTGAAATTGTAAACATGTGGACATGGATTTTGAAAATTCTAGAGAGAATTTTAAAAGCTTCAAGAGAATTTCAACAATTTTGAGAGGGATTTGAAAAGTTTCAATGGGAATGGGAAGAATTGGGACAAAAATTGGAAAATTTTTAAGGGACTTTGAAAAAATTTCAACTGGAATTTTAGCAATTTTTTGACGTGAAATTGTAAACATGTGGACATGGATTTTGAAAATTCTAGAGAGAATTTTAAAAGCTTCAACAGAATTTCAACAATTTGGAGAGGGATTTGAAAAAGTTTCAATGGGAATGGGAAGAATTGGGACAAAAATTGGAAAATTTTTAAGGGACTTTGAAAAAATTTCAACTGGAATTTTAGCCATTTTTTGACGTGAAATTGTAAACATGTGGCCATGGATTTTGAAAATTCTAGAGAGAATTTTAAAAGCTTCAAGAGAATTTCAACAATTTTGAGAGGGATTTGAAAAGTTTCAATGGGAATGGGAAGAATTGGGACAAAAATTGGAAAACTTTTAAGGGACTTTGAAAAAATTTCAACTGGAATTTTAGCCATTTTTTGACGTGAAATTGTAAACATGTGGACATGGATTTTGAAAATTCTAGAGAGAATTTTAAAAGCTTTAACAGAATTTCAACAATTTGGAGAGGGATTTGAAAAGTTTCAATGGGAATGGGAAGAATTGGGACAAAAATTGGAAAATTTTTAAGGGACTTTGAAAAAATTTCAACTGGAATTTTAGCAATTTTTTGACGTGAAATTGTAAACATGTGCCCATGGATTTTGAAAATTCTAGAGAGAATTTTAAAAGCTTCAAGAGAACTTCAACAATTTTGAGAGGGATTTGAAAAGTTTCAATGGGAATGGGAAGAATTGGGACAAAAATTGGAAAATTTTTCAGGGACTTTGAAAAATTTCAACTGGAATTTTAGCCATTTTTTGACGTGAAATTGTAAACATGTGGACATGGATTTTGAAAATTCTAGAGAGAATTTTAAAAGTTTCAAAAGAATTTCAACATTTTGAGAGGGATTTGAAAAGTTTCAATGGGAATGGGAAGAATTGGGACAAAAATTGGAAAATTTTTAAGGGACTTTGAAAAAATTTCAACTGGAATTTTAGCAATTTTTTTACGTGAAATTGTAAACATGTGGACATGGATTTTGAAAATTCTAGAGAGAATTTTAAAAGCTTCAACAGAATTTCAACAATTTTGAGAGGGATTTGAAAAGTTTCAATGGGAATGGGAAGAATTGGGACAAAAATTGGAAAATTTTTAAGGGACTTTGAAAAAATTTCAACTGGAATTTTAGCAATTTTTTGACGTGAAATTGTAAACATGTGGCCATGGATTTTGAAAATTCTAGAGAGAATTTTAAAAGCTTCAAGAGAATTTCAACAATTTTGAGAGGGATTTGAAAAGTTTCAATGGGAATGGGAAGAATTGGGACAAAAATTGGAAAATTTTTAAGGGACTTTGAAAAAATTTCAACTGGAATTTTAGCCATTTTGTTACGTGAAATTGTAAACATGTGGCCATGGATTTTGAAAATTCTAGAGAGAATTTTAAAAGCTTCAAGAGAATTTCAACAATTTTGAGAGGGATTTGAAAAGTTTCAATGGGAATGGGAAGAATTGGGACAAAAATTGGAAAATTTTTAAGGGACTTTGAAAAAATTTCAACTGGAATTTTAGCCATTTTTTGACGTGAAATTGTAAACATGTGGACATGGATTTTGAAAATTCTAGAGAGAATTTTAAAAGCTTTAACAGAATTTCAACAATTTGGAGAGGGATTTGAAAAGTTTCAATGGGAATGGGAAGAATTGGGACAAAAATTGGAAAATTTTTAAGGGACTTTGAAAAAATTTCAACTGGAATTTTAGCAATTTTTTGACGTGAAATTGTAAACATGTGCCCAAGGATTTTGAAAATTCTAGAGAGAATTTTAAAAGCTTCAAGAGAATTTCAACAATTTTGAGAGGGATTTGAAAAGTTTCAATGGGAATGGGAAGAATTGGGACAAAAATTGGAAAACTTTTAAGGGACTTTGAAAAAATTTCAACTGGAATTTTAGCCATTTTTTGACGTGAAATTGTAAACATGTGGACATGGATTTTGAAAATTCTAGAGAGAATTTTAAAAGCTTCAAGAGAATTTCAACAATTTGGAGAGGGATTTGAAAAGTTTCAATGGGAATGGGAAGAATTGGGACAAAAATTGGAAAATTTTTAAGGGACTTTGAAAAAATTTCAACTGGAATTTTAGCAATTTTTTTACTTGAAATTGTAAACATGTGGACATGGATTTTGAAAATTCTAGAGAGAATTTTAAAAGCTTCAACAGAATTTCAACAATTTTGAGAGGGATTTGAAAAGTTTCAATGGGAATGGGAAGAATTGGAACAAAAATTGGAAAATTTTTAAGGGACTTTGAAAAAATTTCAACTGGAATTTTAGCCATTTTGTTACGTGAAATTGTAAACATGTGGCCATGGATTTTGAAAATTCTAGAGAGAATTTTAAAAGCTTCAACAGAATTTCAACAATTTTGAGAGGGATTTGAAAAGTTTCAATGGGAATGGGAAGAATTGGGACAAAAATTGGAAAACTTTTAAGGGACTTTGAAAAAATTTCAACTGGAATTTTAGCCATTTTTTGATGTGAAATTGTAAACATGTGGACATGGATTTTGAAAATTCTAGAGAGAATTTTAAAAGCTTCAAGAGAATTTCAACAATTTTGAGAGGGATTTGAAAAGTTTCAATGGGAATGGGAAGAATTGGGACAAAAATTGGAAAATTTTTAAGGGACTTTGAAAAAATTTCAACTGGAATTTTAGCCATTTTGTTACGTGAAATTGTAAACATGTGGCCATGGATTTTGAAAATTCTAGAGAGAATTTTAAAAGCTTCAAGAGAATTTCAACAATTTTGAGAGGGATTTGAAAAGTTTCAATGGAATGGGAAGAATTGGGACAAAAATTGGAAAACTTTTAAGGGACTTTGAAAAAATTTCAACTGGAATTTTAGCCATTTTTTGACGTGAAATTGTAAACATGTGGCCATGGATTTTGAAAATTCTAGAGAGAATTTTAAAAGCTTCAAGAGAATTTCAACAATTTTGAGAGGGATTTGAAAAGTTTCAATGGGAATGGGAAGAATTGGGACAAAAATTGGAAAATTTTTAAGGGACTTTGAAAAAATTTCAACTGGAATTTTAGCCATTTTTTGACGTGAAATTGTAAACATGTGGACATGGATTTTGAAAATTCTAGAGAGAATTTTAAAAGCTTCAACAGAATTTCAACAATTTTGAGAGGGATTTGAAAAGTTTCAATGGGAATGGGAAGAATTGGGACAAAAATTGGAAAACTTTTAAGGGACTTTGAAAAAATTTCAACTGGAATTTTAGCCATTTTTTGACGTGAAATTGTAAACATGTGGACATGGATTTTGAAAATTCTAGAGAGAATTTTAAAAGCTTCAACAGAATTTCAACAATTTTGAAAGGGATTTGAAAAGTTTCAATGGGAATGGGAAGAATTGGGACAAAAATTGGAAAACTTTTAAGGGACTTTGAAAAAATTTCAACTGGAATTTTAGCCATTTTTTGACGTGAAATTGTAAACATGTGGACATGGATTTTGAAAATTCTAGAGAGAATTTTAAAAGCTTCAAGAGAACTTCAACAATTTTGAGAGGGATTTGAAAAGTTTCAATGGGAATGGGAAGAATTGGGACAAAAATTGGAAAATTTTTCAGGGACTTTGAAAAAATTTCAACTGGAATTTTAGCCATTTTTGACGTGAAATTGTAAACATGTGGCCATGGATTTTGAAAATTCTAGAGAGAATTTTAAAAGCTTCAAGAGAATTTCAACAATTTTGAGAGGGATTTGAAAAGTTTCAATGGGAATGGGAAGAATTGGGTCAAAAATTGGAAAATTTTTAAGGGACTTTGAAAAAATTTCAACTGGAATTTTAGCCATTTTTTGACGTGAAATTGTAAACATGTGCCCATGGATTTTGAAAATTCTAGAGAGAATTTTAAAAGCTTCAAGAGAATTTCAACAATTTTGAGAGGGATTTGAAAAGTTTCAATGGGAATGGGAAGAATTGGGCAAAAATTGGAAAATTTTTCAGGGACTTTGAAAAAATTTCAACTGGAATTTTAGCAATTTTTTGACGTGAAATTGTAAACATGTGGCCATGGATTTTGAAAATTCTAGAGAGAATTTTAAAAGCTTCAAGAGAATTTCAACAATTTTGAGAGGGATTTGAAAAGTTTCAATGGGAATGGGAAGAATTGGGACAAAAATTGGAAAATTTTTAAGGGACTTTGAAAAAATTTCAACTGGAATTTTAGCCATTTTGTTACGTGAAATTGTAAACATGTGGCCATGGATTTTGAAAATTCTAGAGAGAATTTTAAAAGCTTCAAGAGAATTTCAACAATTTTGAGAGGGATTTGAAAAGTTTCAATGGGAATGGGAAGAATTGGGACAAAAATTGGAAAATTTTTAAGGGACTTTGAAAAAATTTCAACTGGAATTTTAGCCATTTTGTTATGTGAAATTGTAAACATGTGGACATGGATTTTGAAAATTCTAGAGAGAATTTTAAAAGCTTCAAGAGAATTTCAACAATTTTGAGAGGGATTTGAAAAGTTTCAATGGGAATGGGAAGAATTGGGACAAAAATTGGAAAATTTTTAAGGGACTTTGAAAAAATTTCAACTGGAATTTTAGCCATTTTTTGACGTGAAATTGTAAACATGTGGACATGGATTTTGAAAATTCTAGAGAGAATTTTAAAAGCTTCAACAGAATTTCAACAATTTTGAGAGGGATTTGAAAAGTTTCAATGGGAATGGGAAGAATTGGGACAAAAATTGGAAAATTTTTAAGGGACTTTGAAAAAATTTCAACTGGAATTTTAGCCATTTTTTGACGTGAAATTGTAAACATGTGGCCATGGATTTTGAAAATTCTAGAGAGAATTTTAAAAGCTTCAAGAGAATTTCAACAATTTTGAGAGGGATTTGAAAAGTTTCAATGGGAATGGGAAGAATTGGGACAAAAAATTGGAAAACTTTTAAGGGACTTTGAAAAAATTTCAACTGGAATTTTAGCCATTTTTTGACGTGAAATTGTAAACATGTGGACATGGATTTTGAAAATTCTAGAGAGAATTTTAAAAGCTTTAACAGAATTTCAACAATTTGGAGAGGGATTTGAAAAGTTTCAATGGGAATGGGAAGAATTGGGACAAAAATTGGAAAATTTTTAAGGGACTTTGAAAAAATTTCAACTGGAATTTTAGCAATTTTTTGACGTGAAATTGTAAACATGTGCCCATGGATTTTGAAAATTCTAGAGAGAATTTTAAAAGCTTCAAGAGAACTTCAACAATTTTGAGAGGGATTTGAAAAGTTTCAATGGGAATGGGAAGAATTGGGACAAAAATTGGAAAATTTTTCAGGGACTTTGAAAAAATTTCAACTGGAATTTTAGCCATTTTTTGACGTGAAATTGTAAACATGTGGACATGGATTTTGAAAATTCTAGAGAGAATTTTAAAAGTTTCAAAAGAATTTCAACATTTTGAGAGGGATTTGAAAAGTTTCAATGGGAATGGGAAGAATTGGGACAAAAATTGGAAAATTTTTAAGGGACTTTGAAAAAATTTCAACTGGAATTTTAGCAATTTTTTTACGTGAAATTGTAAACATGTGGACATGGATTTTGAAAATTCTAGAGAGAATTTTAAAAGCTTCAACAGAATTTCAACAATTTTGAGAGGGATTTGAAAGTTTCAATGGGAATGGGAAGAATTGGGACAAAAATTGGAAAATTTTTCAGGGACTTTGAAAAAATTTCAACTGGAATTTTAGCAATTTTTTGACGTGAAATTGTAAACATGTGGCCATGGATTTTGAAAATTCTAGAGAGAATTTTAAAAGCTTCAAGAGAATTTCAACAATTTTGAGAGGGATTTGAAAAGTTTCAATGGGAATGGGAAGAATTGGGACAAAAATTGGAAATTTTTAAGGGACTTTGAAAAAATTTCAACTGGAATTTTAGCCATTTTGTTACGTGAAATTGTAAACATGTGGCCATGGATTTTGAAAATTCTAGAGAGAATTTTAAAAGCTTCAAGAGAATTTCAACAATTTTGAGAGGGATTTGAAAAGTTTCAATGGGAATGGGAAGAATTGGGACAAAAATTGGAAAACTTTTAAGGGACTTTGAAAAAATTTCAACTGGAATTTTAGCCATTTTTTGACGTGAAATTGTAAACATGTGGACATGGATTTTGAAAATTCTAGAGAGAATTTTAAAAGCTTTAACAGAATTTCAACAATTTGGAGAGGGATTTGAAAAGTTTCAATGGGAATGGGAAGAATTGGGACAAAAATTGGAAAATTTTTAAGGGACTTTGAAAAAATTTCAACTGGAATTTTAGCAATTTTTTGACGTGAAATTGTAAACATGTGCCCAAGGATTTTGAAAATTCTAGAGAGAATTTTAAAAGCTTCAAGAGAATTTCAACAATTTTGAGAGGGATTTGAAAAGTTTCAATGGGAATGGGAAGAATTGGGACAAAAATTGGAAAATTTTTAAGGGACTTTGAAAAAATTTCAACTGGAATTTTAGCCATTTTTTGACGTGAAATTGTAAACATGTGGACATGGATTTTGAAAATTCTAGAGAGAATTTTAAAAGCTTCAACAGAATTTCAACAATTTTGAGAGGGATTTGAAAAGTTTCAATGGGAATGGGAAGAATTGGGACAAAAATTGGAAAACTTTTAAGGGACTTTGAAAAAATTTCAACTGGAATTTTAGCCATTTTTTGATGTGAAATTGTAAACATGTGGACATGGATTTTGAAAATTCTAGAGAGAATTTTAAAAGCTTCAAGAGAATTTCAACAATTTTGAGAGGGATTTGAAAAGTTTCAATGGGAATGGGAAGAATTGGGACAAAAATTGGAAAATTTTTAAGGGACTTTGAAAAAATTTCAACTGGAATTTTAGCCATTTTGTTACGTGAAATTGTAAACATGTGGCCATGGATTTTGAAAATTCTAGAGAGAATTTTAAAAGCTTCAAGAGAATTTCAACAATTTTGAGAGGGATTTGAAAAGTTTCAATGGGAATGGGAAGAATTGGGACAAAAATTGGAAAACTTTTAAGGGACTTTGAAAAAATTTCAACTGGAATTTTAGCCATTTTGTTACGTGAAATTGTAAACATGTGGCCATGGATTTTGAAAATTCTAGAGAGAATTTTAAAAGCTTCAAGAGAATTTCAACAATTTTGAGAGGGATTTGAAAAGTTTCAATGGGAATGGGAAGAATTGGGACAAAAATTGGAAAACTTTTAAGGGACTTTGAAAAAATTTCAACTGGAATTTTAGCCATTTTTTGACGTGAAATTGTAAACATGTGGACATGGATTTTGAAAATTCTAGAGAGAATTTTAAAAGCTTCAACAGAATTTCAACAATTTTGAAAGGGATTTGAAAAGTTTCAATGGGAATGGGAAGAATTGGGACAAAAATTGGAAAACTTTTAAGGGACTTTGAAAAATTTCAACTGGAATTTTAGCCATTTTTTGACGTGAAATTGTAAACATGTGGACATGGATTTTGAAAATTCTAGAGAGAATTTTAAAAGCTTTAACAGAATTTCAACAATTTGGAGAGGGATTTGAAAAGTTTCAATGGGAATGGGAAGAATTGGGACAAAAATTGGAAAATTTTTAAGGGACTTTGAAAAAATTTCAACTGGAATTTTAGCCATTTTGTTATGTGAAATTGTAAACATGTGGCCATGGATTTTGAAAATTCTAGAGAGAATTTTAAAAGCTTCAACAGAATTTCAACAATTTTGAGAGGGATTTGAAAAGTTTCAATGGGAATGGGAAGAATTGGGACAAAAATTGGAAAATTTTTAAGGGACTTTGAAAAAATTTCAACTGGAATTTTAGCCATTTTTTGACGTGAAATTGTAAACATGTGGACATGGATTTTGAAAATTCTAGAGAGAATTTTAAAAGCTTCAAGAGAATTTCAACAATTTTGAGAGGGATTTGAAAAGTTTCAAGGGAATGGGAAGAATTGGGACAAAAATTGGAAAATTTTTAAGGGACTTTGAAAAAATTTCAACTGGAATTTTAGCCATTTTTTGACGTGAAATTGTAAACATGTGGACATGGATTTTGAAAATTCTAGAGAGAATTTTAAAAGCTTCAACAGAATTTCAACAATTTTGAGAGGGATTTGAAAAGTTTCAATGGGAATGGGAAGAATTGGGACAAAAATTGGAAAATTTTTAAGGGACTTTGAAAAAATTTCAACTGGAATTTTAGCAATTTTTTTGACGTGAAATTGTAAACATGTGGCCATGGATTTTGAAAATTCTAGAGAGAATTTTAAAAGCTTCAACAGAATTTCAACAATTTTGAGAGGGATTTGAAAAGTTTCAATGGGAATGGGAAGAATTGGGACAAAATTGGAAAACTTTTAAGGGACTTTGAAAAAATTTCAACTGGAATTTTAGCAATTTTTTGACGTGAAATTGTAAACATGTGGACATGGATTTTGAAAATTCTAGAGAGAATTTTAAAAGCTTCAACAGAATTTCAACAATTTTGAGAGGGATTTGAAAAGTTTCAATGGGAATGGGAAGAATTGGGACAAAAATTGGAAAACTTTTAAGGGACTTTGAAAAAATTTCAACTGGAATTTTAGCCATTTTTTGACGTGAAATTGTAAACATGTGGACATGGATTTTGAAAATTCTAGAGAGAATTTTAAAAGCTTCAACAGAATTTCAACAATTTTGAGAGGGATTTGAAAAGTTTCAATGGGAATGGGAAGAATTGGGACAAAAATTGGAAAATTTTTAAGGGACTTTGAAAAAATTTCAACTGGAATTTTAGCCATTTTGTTACGTGAAATTGTAAACATGTGGCCATGGATTTTGAAAATTCTAGAGAGAATTTTAAAAGCTTCAACAGAATTTCAACAATTTTGAGAGGGATTTGAAAAGTTTCAATGGGAATGGGAAGAATTGGGACAAAAATTGGAAAACTTTTAAGGGACTTTGAAAAAATTTCAACTGGAATTTTAGCCATTTTTTGACGTGAAATTGTAAACATGTGGACATGGATTTTGAAAATTCTAGAGAGAATTTTAAAAGCTTCAAGAGAATTTCAACAATTTTGAGAGGGATTTGAAAAGTTTCAATGGGAATGGGAAGAATTGGGACAAAAATTGGAAAATTTTTAAGGGACTTTGAAAAAATTTCAACTGGAATTTTAGCCATTTTTTGACGTGAAATTGTAAACATGTGGCCATGGATTTTGAAAATTCTAGAGAGAATTTTAAAAGCTTCAAGAGAATTTCAACAATTTTGAGAGGGATTTGAAAAGTTTCAATGGGAATGGGAAGAATTGGGACAAAAATTGGAAAATTTTTAAGGGACTTTGAAAAAATTTCAACTGGAATTTTAGCCATTTTGTTATGTGAAATTGTAAACATGTGGCCATGGATTTTGAAAATTCTAGAGAGAATTTTAAAAGCTTCAACAGAATTTCAACAATTTTGAGAGGGATTTGAAAAGTTTCAATGGGAATGGGAAGAATTGGGACAAAAGTTGGAAAATTTTTAAGGGACTTTGAAAAAATTTCAACTGGAATTTTAGCCATTTTGTTATGTGAAATTGTAAACATGTGGACATGGATTTTGAAAATTCTAGAGAGAATTTTAAAAGCTTCAACAGAATTTCAACAATTTTGAGAGGGATTTGAAAAGTTTCAATGGGAATGGGAAGAATTGGGACAAAAATTGGAAAATTTTTAAGGGACTTTGAAAAAATTTCAACTGGAATTTTAGCCATTTTTGACGTGAAATTGTAAACATGTGGACATGGATTTTGAAAATTCTAGAGAGAATTTTAAAAGCTTCAAGAGAATTTCAACAATTTTGAGAGGGATTTGAAAAGTTTCAAGGGGAATGGGAAGAATTGGGACAAAAATTGGAAAATTTTTAAGGGACTTTGAAAAAATTTCAACTGGAATTTTAGCCATTTTTTGACGTGAAATTGTAAACATGTGGACATGGATTTTGAAAATTCTAGAGAGAATTTTAAAAGCTTCAACAGAATTTCAACAATTTTGAGAGGGATTTGAAAAGTTTCAATGGGAATGGGAAGAATTGGGACAAAAATTGGAAAATTTTTAAGGGACTTTGAAAAAATTTCAACTGGAATTTTAGCAATTTTTTTGACGTGAAATTGTAAACATGTGGCCATGGATTTTGAAAATTCTAGAGAGAATTTTAAAAGCTTCAACAGAATTTCAACAATTTTGAGAGGGATTTGAAAAGTTTCAATGGGAATGGGAAGAATTGGGACAAAAATTGGAAAACTTTTAAGGGACTTTGAAAAAATTTCAACTGGAATTTTAGCAATTTTTTGACGTGAAATTGTAAACATGTGGACATGGATTTTGAAAATTCTAGAGAGAATTTTAAAAGCTTCAACAGAATTTCAACAATTTTGAGAGGGATTTGAAAAGTTTCAATGGGAATGGGAAGAATTGGGACAAAAATTGGAAAACTTTTAAGGGACTTTGAAAAAATTTCAACTGGAATTTTAGCCATTTTTTGACGTGAAATTGTAAACATGTGGACATGGATTTTGAAAATTCTAGAGAGAATTTTAAAAGCTTCAACAGAATTTCAACAATTTTGAGAGGGATTTGAAAAGTTTCAATGGGAATGGGAAGAATTGGGACAAAAATTGGAAAATTTTTAAGGGACTTTGAAAAAATTTCAACTGGAATTTTAGCCATTTTGTTACGTGAAATTGTAAACATGTGGCCATGGATTTTGAAAATTCTAGAGAGAATTTTAAAAGCTTCAACAGAATTTCAACAATTTTGAGAGGGATTTGAAAAGTTTCAATGGGAATGGGAAGAATTGGGACAAAAATTGGAAAACTTTTAAGGGACTTTGAAAAAATTTCAACTGGAATTTTAGCCATTTTTTGACGTGAAATTGTAAACATGTGGACATGGATTTTGAAAATTCTAGAGAGAATTTTAAAAGCTTCAAGAGAATTTCAACAATTTTGAGAGGGATTTGAAAAGTTTCAATGGGAATGGGAAGAATTGGGACAAAAATTGGAAAATTTTTAAGGGACTTTGAAAAAATTTCAACTGGAATTTTAGCCATTTTTTGACGTGAAATTGTAAACATGTGGCCATGGATTTTGAAAATTCTAGAGAGAATTTTAAAAGCTTCAAGAGAATTTCAACAATTTTGAGAGGGATTTGAAAAGTTTCAATGGGAATGGGAAGAATTGGGACAAAAATTGGAAAATTTTTAAGGGACTTTGAAAAAATTTCAACTGGAATTTTAGCCATTTTGTTATGTGAAATTGTAAACATGTGGCCATGGATTTTGAAAATTCTAGAGAGAATTTTAAAAGCTTCAACAGAATTTCAACAATTTTGAGAGGGATTTGAAAAGTTTCAATGGGAATGGGAAGAATTGGGACAAAAGTTGGAAAATTTTTAAGGGACTTTGAAAAAATTTCAACTGGAATTTTAGCCATTTTGTTATGTGAAATTGTAAACATGTGGACATGGATTTTGAAAATTCTAGAGAGAATTTTAAAAGCTTCAACAGAATTTCAACAATTTTGAGAGGGATTTGAAAAGTTTCAATGGGAATGGGAAGAATTGGGACAAAAATTGGAAAATTTTTAAGGGACTTTGAAAAAATTTCAACTGGAATTTTAGCCATTTTTTGACGTGAAATTGTAAACATGTGGACATGGATTTTGAAAATTCTAGAGAGAATTTTAAAAGCTTCAAGAGAATTTCAACAATTTTGAGAGGGATTTGAAAAGTTTCAAGGGGAATGGGAAGAATTGGGACAAAAATTGGAAAATTTTTAAGGGACTTTGAAAAAATTTCAACTGGAATTTTAGCCATTTTTTGACGTGAAATTGTAAACATGTGGACATGGATTTTGAAAATTCTAGAGAGAATTTTAAAAGCTTCAACAGAATTTCAACAATTTTGAGAGGGATTTGAAAAGTTTCAATGGGAATGGGAAGAATTGGGACAAAAATTGGAAAATTTTTAAGGGACTTTGAAAAAATTTCAACTGGAATTTTAGCAATTTTTTTGACGTGAAATTGTAAACATGTGGCCATGGATTTTGAAAATTCTAGAGAGAATTTTAAAAGCTTCAACAGAATTTCAACAATTTTGAGAGGGATTTGAAAAGTTTCAATGGGAATGGGAAGAATTGGGACAAAAATTGGAAAACTTTTAAGGGACTTTGAAAAAATTTCAACTGGAATTTTAGCAATTTTTTGACGTGAAATTGTAAACATGTGGACATGGATTTTGAAAATTCTAGAGAGAATTTTAAAAGCTTCAACAGAATTTCAACAATTTTGAGAGGGATTTGAAAAGTTTCAATGGGAATGGGAAGAATTGGGACAAAAATTGGAAAATTTTTAAGGGACTTTGAAAAAATTTCAACTGGAATTTTAGCAATTTTTTTGACGTGAAATTGTAAACATGTGGCCATGGATTTTGAAAATTCTAGAGAGAATTTTAAAAGCTTCAACAGAATTTCAACAATTTTGAGAGGGATTTGAAAAGTTTCAATGGGAATGGGAAGAATTGGGACAAAAATTGGAAAACTTTTAAGGGACTTTGAAAAAATTTCAACTGGAATTTTAGCAATTTTTTGACGTGAAATTGTAAACATGTGGACATGGATTTTGAAAATTCTAGAGAGAATTTTAAAAGCTTCAACAGAATTTCAACAATTTTGAGAGGGATTTGAAAAGTTTCAATGGGAATGGGAAGAATTGGGACAAAAATTGGAAAACTTTTAAGGGACTTTGAAAAAATTTCAACTGGAATTTTAGCCATTTTTTGACGTGAAATTGTAAACATGTGGACATGGATTTTGAAAATTCTAGAGAGAATTTTAAAAGCTTCAACAGAATTTCAACAATTTTGAGAGGGATTTGAAAAGTTTCAATGGGAATGGGAAGAATTGGGACAAAAATTGGAAAATTTTTAAGGGACTTTGAAAAAATTTCAACTGGAATTTTAGCCATTTTGTTACGTGAAATTGTAAACATGTGGCCATGGATTTTGAAAATTCTAGAGAGAATTTTAAAAGCTTCAACAGAATTTCAACAATTTTGAGAGGGATTTGAAAAGTTTCAATGGGAATGGGAAGAATTGGGACAAAAATTGGAAAACTTTTAAGGGACTTTGAAAAAATTTCAACTGGAATTTTAGCCATTTTTTGACGTGAAATTGTAAACATGTGGACATGGATTTTGAAAATTCTAGAGAGAATTTTAAAAGCTTCAAGAGAATTTCAACAATTTTGAGAGGGATTTGAAAAGTTTCAATGGGAATGGGAAGAATTGGGACAAAAATTGGAAAATTTTTAAGGGACTTTGAAAAAATTTCAACTGGAATTTTAGCCATTTTTTGACGTGAAATTGTAAACATGTGGCCATGGATTTTGAAAATTCTAGAGAGAATTTTAAAAGCTTCAAGAGAATTTCAACAATTTTGAGAGGGATTTGAAAAGTTTCAATGGGAATGGGAAGAATTGGGACAAAAATTGGAAAATTTTTAAGGGACTTTGAAAAAATTTCAACTGGAATTTTAGCCATTTTGTTATGTGAAATTGTAAACATGTGGCCATGGATTTTGAAAATTCTAGAGAGAATTTTAAAAGCTTCAACAGAATTTCAACAATTTTGAGAGGGATTTGAAAAGTTTCAATGGGAATGGGAAGAATTGGGACAAAAGTTGGAAAATTTTTAAGGGACTTTGAAAAAATTTCAACTGGAATTTTAGCCATTTTGTTATGTGAAATTGTAAACATGTGGACATGGATTTTGAAAATTCTAGAGAGAATTTTAAAAGCTTCAACAGAATTTCAACAATTTTGAGAGGGATTTGAAAAGTTTCAATGGGAATGGGAAGAATTGGGACAAAAATTGGAAAATTTTTAAGGGACTTTGAAAAAATTTCAACTGGAATTTTAGCAATTTTTTGACGTGAAATTGTAAACATGTGGACATGGATTTTGAAAATTCTAGAGAGAATTTTAAAAGCTTCAAGAGAATTTCAACAATTTTGAGAGGGATTTGAAAAGTTTCAAGGGGAATGGGAAGAATTGGGACAAAAATTGGAAAATTTTTAAGGGACTTTGAAAAAATTTCAACTGGAATTTTAGCCATTTTTTGACGTGAAATTGTAAACATGTGGACATGGATTTTGAAAATTCTAGAGAGAATTTTAAAAGCTTCAACAGAATTTCAACAATTTTGAGAGGGATTTGAAAAGTTTCAATGGGAATGGGAAGAATTGGGACAAAAATTGGAAAATTTTTAAGGGACTTTGAAAAAATTTCAACTGGAATTTTAGCAATTTTTTTGACGTGAAATTGTAAACATGTGGCCATGGATTTTGAAAATTCTAGAGAGAATTTTAAAAGCTTCAACAGAATTTCAACAATTTTGAGAGGGATTTGAAAAGTTTCAATGGGAATGGGAAGAATTGGGACAAAAATTGGAAAACTTTTAAGGGACTTTGAAAAAATTTCAACTGGAATTTTAGCAATTTTTTGACGTGAAATTGTAAACATGTGGACATGGATTTTGAAAATTCTAGAGAGAATTTTAAAAGCTTCAACAGAATTTCAACAATTTTGAGAGGGATTTGAAAAGTTTCAATGGGAATGGGAAGAATTGGGACAAAAATTGGAAAACTTTTAAGGGACTTTGAAAAAATTTCAACTGGAATTTTAGCCATTTTTTGACGTGAAATTGTAAACATGTGGACATGGATTTTGAAAATTCTAGAGAGAATTTTAAAAGCTTCAAGAGAATTTCAACAATTTTGAGAGGGATTTGAAAAGTTTCAATGGGAATGGGAAGAATTGGGACAAAAATTGGAAAATTTTTAAGGGACTTTGAAAAAATTTCAACTGGAATTTTAGCCATTTTGTTACGTGAAATTGTAAACATGTGGCCATGGATTTTGAAAATTCTAGAGAGAATTTTAAAAGCTTCAACAGAATTTCAACAATTTTGAGAGGGATTTGAAAAGTTTCAATGGGAATGGGAAGAATTGGGACAAAAATTGGAAAACTTTTAAGGGACTTTGAAAAAATTTCAACTGGAATTTTAGCCATTTTTTGACGTGAAATTGTAAACATGTGGACATGGATTTTGAAAATTCTAGAGAGAATTTTAAAAGCTTCAAGAGAATTTCAACAATTTTGAGAGGGATTTGAAAAGTTTCAATGGGAATGGGAAGAATTGGGACAAAAATTGGAAAATTTTTAAGGGACTTTGAAAAAATTTCAACTGGAATTTTAGCAATTTTTTGACGTGAAATTGTAAACATGTGGCCATGGATTTTGAAAATTCTAGAGAGAATTTTAAAAGCTTCAAGAGAATTTCAACAATTTTGAGAGGGATTTGAAAAGTTTCAATGGGAATGGGAAGAATTGGGACAAAAATTGGAAAACTTTTAAGGGACTTTGAAAAAATTTCAACTGGAATTTTAGCCATTTTTTGACGTGAAATTGTAAACATGTGGACATGGATTTTGAAAATTCTAGAGAGAATTTTAAAAGCTTCAACAGAATTTCAACAATTTTGAGAGGGATTTGAAAAGTTTCAATGGGAATGGGAAGAATTGGGACAAAAATTGGAAAACTTTTAAGGGACTTTGAAAAAATTTCAACTGGAATTTTAGCCATTTTTTGACGTGAAATTGTAAACATGTGGACATGGATTTTGAAAATTCTAGAGAGAATTTTAAAAGCTTTAACAGAATTTCAACAATTTGGAGAGGGATTTGAAAAGTTTCAATGGGAATGGGAAGAATTGGGACAAAAATTGGAAAATTTTTAAGGGACTTTGAAAAAATTTCAACTGGAATTTTAGCAATTTTTTGACGTGAAATTGTGAACATGTGGACATGGATTTTGAAAATTCTAGAGAGAATTTTAAAAGCTTCAACAGAATTTCAACAATTTTGAGAGGGATTTGAAAAGTTTCAATGGGAATGGGAAGAATTGGGACAAAAATTGGAAAATTTTTAAGGGACTTTGAAAAAATTTCAACTGGAATTTTACCATTTTTTTTTACGTGAAATTGTAAACATGTGGACATGGATTTTGAAAATTCTAGAGAGAATTTTAAAAGCTTCAACAGAATTTCAACAATTTTGAGAGGGATTTGAAAAGTTTCAATGGGAATGGGAAGAATTGGGACAAAAATTGGAAAATTTTTCAGGGACTTTGAAAAAATTTCAACTGGAATTTTAGCCATTTTGTTATGTGAAATTGTAAACATGTGGCCATGGATTTTGAAAATTCTAGAGAGAATTTTAAAAGCTTCAAGAGAATTTCAACAATTTTGAGAGGGATTTGAAAAGTTTCAATGGGAATGGGAAGAATTGGGACAAAAATTGGAAAATTTTTAAGGGACTTTGAAAAAATTTCAACTGGAATTTTAGCAATTTTTTGACGTGAAATTGTAAACATGTGGACATGGATTTTGAAAATTCTAGAGAGAATTTTAAAAGCTTCAAGAGAATTTCAACAATTTTGAGAGGGATTTGAAAAGTTTCAATGGGAATGGGAAGAATTGGGACAAAAATTGGAAAATTTTTAAGGGACTTTGAAAAAATTTCAACTGGAATTTTAGCCATTTTTTGACGTGAAATTGTAAACATGTGGACATGGATTTTGAAAATTCTAGAGAGAATTTTAAAAGCTTCAACAGAATTTCAACAATTTTGAGAGGGATTTGAAAAGTTTCAATGGGAATGGGAAGAATTGGAACAAAAATTGGAAAATTTTTAAGGGACTTTGAAAAAATTTCAACTGGAATTTTAGCCATTTTTTGACGTGAAATTGTAAACATGTGGACATGGATTTTGAAAATTCTAGAGAGAATTTTAAAAGCTTCAACAGAATTTCAACAATTTTGAGAGGGATTTGAAAAGTTTCAATGGGAATGGGAAGAATTGGAACAAAAATTGGAAAATTTTTAAGGGACTTTGAAAAAATTTCAACTGGAATTTTAGCCATTTTTTGACGTGAAATTGTAAACATGTGGCCATGGATTTTGAAAATTCTAGAGAGAATTTTAAAAGCTTCAAGAGAATTTCAACAATTTTGAGAGGGATTTGAAAAGTTTCAATGGGAATGGGAAGAATTGGGACAAAAATTGGAAAATTTTTAAGGGACTTTGAAAAAATTTCAACTGGAATTTTAGCCATTTTGTTACGTGAAACTGTAAACATGTGGCCATGGATTTTGAAAATTCTAGAGAGAATTTTAAAAGCTTCAAGAGAATTTCAACAATTTTGAGAGGGATTTGAAAAGTTTCAATGGGAATGGGAAGAATTGGGACAAAAATTGGAAAACTTTTAAGGGACTTTGAAAAAATTTCAACTGGAATTTTAGCCATTTTTTGACGTGAAATTGTAAACATGTGGACATGGATTTTGAAAATTCTAGAGAGAATTTTAAAAGCTTCAACAGAATTTCAACAATTTTGAGAGGGATTTGAAAAGTTTCAATGGGAATGGGAAGAATTGGGACAAAAATTGGAAAATTTTTAAGGGACTTTGAAAAAATTTCAACTGGAATTTTAGCCATTTTTTGACGTGAAATTGTAAACATGTGGACATGGATTTTGAAAATTCTAGAGAGAATTTTAAAAGCTTCAACAGAATTTCAACAATTTTGAGAGGGATTTGAAAAGTTTCAATGGGAATGGGAAGAATTGGGACAAAAATTGGAAAATTTTTAAGGGACTTTGAAAAAATTTCAACTGGAATTTTAGCAATTTTTTTGACGTGAAATTGTAAACATGTGGCCATGGATTTTGAAAATTCTAGAGAGAATTTTAAAAGCTTCAACAGAATTTCAACAATTTTGAGAGGGATTTGAAAAGTTTCAATGGGAATGGGAAGAATTGGGACAAAAATTGGAAAACTTTTAAGGGACTTTGAAAAAATTTCAACTGGAATTTTAGCCATTTTTTGACGTGAAATTGTAAACATGTGGACATGGATTTTGAAAATTCTAGAGAGAATTTTAAAAGCTTCAACAGAATTTCAACAATTTTGAGAGGGATTTGAAAAGTTTCAATGGGAATGGGAAGAATTGGGACAAAAATTGGAAAACTTTTAAGGGACTTTGAAAAAATTTCAACTGGAATTTTAGCCATTTTTTGACGTGAAATTGTAAACATGTGGACATGGATTTTGAAAATTCTAGAGAGAATTTTAAAAGCTTCAAGAGAATTTCAACAATTTTGAGAGGGATTTGAAAAGTTTCAATGGGAATGGGAAGAATTGGGACAAAAATTGGAAAATTTTTAAGGGACTTTGAAAAAATTTCAACTGGAATTTTAGCCATTTTGTTACGTGAAATTGTAAACATGTGGACATGGATTTTGAAAATTCTAGAGAGAATTTTAAAAGCTTCAACAGAATTTCAACAATTTTGAGAGGGATTTGAAAAGTTTCAATGGGAATGGGAAGAATTGGGACAAAAATTGGAAAACTTTTAAGGGACTTTGAAAAAATTTCAACTGGAATTTTAGCCATTTTTTGACGTGAAATTGTAAACATGTGGACATGGATTTTGAAAATTCTAGAGAGAATTTTAAAAGCTTCAACAGAATTTCAACAATTTTGAGAGGGATTTGAAAAGTTTCAATGGGAATGGGAAGAATTGGGACAAAAATTGGAAAATTTTTAAGGGACTTTGAAAAAATTTCAACTGGAATTTTAGCCATTTTTTGACGTGAAATTGTAAACATGTGGACATGGATTTTGAAAATTCTAGAGAGAATTTTAAAAGCTTCAAGAGAATTTCAACAATTTTGAGAGGGATTTGAAAAGTTTCAATGGGAATGGGAAGAATTGGGACAAAAATTGGAAAACTTTTAAGGGACTTTGAAAAAATTTCAACTGGAATTTTAGCCATTTTTTGACGTGAAATTGTAAACATGTGGACATGGATTTTGAAAATTCTAGAGAGAATTTTAAAAGCTTCAACAGAATTTCAACAATTTTGAGAGGGATTTGAAAAGTTTCAATGGGAATGGGAAGAATTGGGACAAAAATTGGAAAACTTTTAAGGGACTTTGAAAAAATTTCAACTGGAATTTTAGCCATTTTTTGACGTGAAATTGTAAACATGTGGACATGGATTTTGAAAATTCTAGAGAGAATTTTAAAAGCTTTAACAGAATTTCAACAATTTGGAGAGGGATTTGAAAAGTTTCAATGGGAATGGGAAGAATTGGGACAAAAATTGGAAAATTTTTAAGGGACTTTGAAAAAATTTCAACTGGAATTTTAGCAATTTTTTGACGTGAAATTGTAAACATGTGCCCATGGATTTTGAAAATTCTAGAGAGAATTTTAAAAGCTTCAAGAGAATTTCAACAATTTTGAGAGGGATTTGAAAAGTTTCAATGGGAATGGGAAGAATTGGGACAAAAATTGGAAAATTTTTCAGGGACTTTGAAAAAATTTCAACTGGAATTTTACCATTTTTTTTTACGTGAAATTGTAAACATGTGGACATGGATTTTGAAAATTCTAGAGAGAATTTTAAAAGCTTCAACAGAATTTCAACAATTTTGAGAGGGATTTGAAAAGTTTCAATGGGAATGGGAAGAATTGGGACAAAAATTGGAAAATTTTTAAGGGACTTTGAAAAAATTTCAACTGGAATTTTAGCCATTTTTTGACGTGAAATTGTAAACATGTGGACATGGATTTTGAAAATTCTAGAGAGAATTTTAAAAGCTTCAAGAGAATTTCAACAATTTTGAGAGGGATTTGAAAAGTTTCAATGGGAATGGGAAGAATTGGGACAAAAATTGGAAAATTTTTAAGGGACTTTGAAAAAATTTCAACTGGAATTTTAGCAATTTTTTGACGTGAAATTGTAAACATGTGGACATGGATTTTGAAAATTCTAGAGAGAATTTTAAAAGCTTCAAGAGAATTTCAACAATTTTGAGAGGGATTTGAAAAGTTTCAATGGGAATGGGAAGAATTGGGACAAAAATTGGAAAATTTTTCAGGGACTTTGAAAAAATTTCAACTGGAATTTTAGCCATTTTTTGACGTGAAATTGTAAACATGTGGCCATGGATTTTGAAAATTCTAGAGAGAATTTTAAAAGCTTCAACAGAATTTCAACAATTTTGAGAGGGATTTGAAAAGTTTCAATGGGAATGGGAAGAATTGGGACAAAAATTGGAAAATTTTTAAGGGACTTTGAAAAAATTTCAACTGGAATTTTAGCCATTTTTTGACGTGAAATTGTAAACATGTGGACATGGATTTTGAAAATTCTAGAGAGCATTTTAAAAGCTTCAAGAGAATTTCAACAATTTTGAGAGGGATTTGAAAAGTTTCAATGGGAATGGGAAGAATTGGGACAAAAATTGGAAAATTTTTAAGGGACTTTGAAAAAATTTCAACTGGAATTTTAGCCATTTTTTGACGTGAAATTGTAAACATGTGGACATGGATTTTGAAAATTCTAGAGAGAATTTTAAAAGCTTCAACAGAATTTCAACAATTTTGAGAGGGATTTGAAAAGTTTCAATGGGAATGGGAAGAATTGGGACAAAAATTGGAAAACTTTTAAGGGACTTTGAAAAAATTTCAACTGGAATTTTAGCCATTTTTTGACGTGAAATTGTAAACATGTGGCCATGGATTTTGAAAATTCTAGAGAGAATTTTAAAAGCTTTAACAGAATTTCAACAATTTGGAGAGGGATTTGAAAAGTTTCAATGGGAATGGGAAGAATTGGGACAAAAATTGGAAAATTTTTCAGGGACTTTGAAAAAATTTCAACTGGAATTTTAGCCATTTTTTGACGTGAAATTGTAAACATGTGGCCATGGATTTTGAAAATTCTAGAGAGAATTTTAAAAGCTTCAAGAGAATTTCAACAATTTTGAGAGGGATTTGAAAAGTTTCAATGGGAATGGGAAGAATTGGGACAAAAATTGGAAAATTTTTAAGGGACTTTGAAAAAATTTCAACTGGAATTTTAGCCATTTTTTGACGTGAAATTGTAAACATGTGGACATGGATTTTGAAAATTCTAGAGAGAATTTTAAAAGCTTCAACAGAATTTCAACAATTTTGAGAGGGATTTGAAAAGTTTCAATGGGAATGGGAAGAATTGGGACAAAAATTGGAAAATTTTTAAGGGACTTTGAAAAAATTTCAACTGGAATTTTAGCCATTTTTTGACGTGAAATTGTAAACATGTGGACATGGATTTTGAAAATTCTAGAGAGAATTTTAAAAGCTTCAACAGAATTTCAACAATTTTGAGAGGGATTTGAAAAGTTTCAATGGGAATGGGAAGAATTGGGACAAAAATTGGAAAATTTTTAAGGGACTTTGAAAAAATTTCAACTGGAATTTTAGCCATTTTTTGACGTGAAATTGTAAACATGTGGACATGGATTTTGAAAATTCTAGAGAGAATTTTAAAAGCTTCAAGAGAATTTCAACAATTTTGAGAGGGATTTGAAAAGTTTCAATGGGAATGGGAAGAATTGGGACAAAAATTGGAAAATTTTTAAGGGACTTTGAAAAAATTTCAACTGGAATTTTAGCCATTTTTTGACGTGAAATTGTAAACATGTGGCCATGGATTTTGAAAATTCTAGAGAGAATTTTAAAAGCTTCAAGAGAATTTCAACAATTTTGAGAGGGATTTGAAAAGTTTCAATGGGAATGGGAAGAATTGGGACAAAAATTGGAAAATTTTTAAGGGACTTTGAAAAAATTTCAACTGGAATTTTAGCCATTTTTTGACGTGAAATTGTAAACATGTGGACATGGATTTTGAAAATTCTAGAGAGAATTTTAAAAGCTTCCACAGAATTTCAACAATTTTGAGAGGGATTTGAAAAGTTTCAATGGGAATGGGAAGAATTGGGACAAAAATTGGAAAACTTTTAAGGGACTTTGAAAAAATTTCAACTGGAATTTTAGCCATTTTTTGACGTGAAATTGTAAACATGTGGCCATGGATTTTGAAAATTCTAGAGAGAATTTTAAAAGCTTTAACAGAATTTCAACAATTTGGAGAGGGATTTGAAAAGTTTCAATGGGAATGGGAAGAATTGGGACAAAAATTGGAAAATTTTTAAGGGACTTTGAAAAAATTTCAACTGGAATTTTAGCAATTTTTTGACGTGAAATTGTAAACATGTGGCCATGGATTTTGAAAATTCTAGAGAGAATTTTAAAAGCTTCAAGAGAATTTCAACAATTTTGAGAGGGATTTGAAAAGTTTCAATGGGAATGGGAAGAATTGGGACAAAAATTGGAAAATTTTTCAGGGACTTTGAAAAAATTTCAACTGGAATTTTAGCCATTTTTTGACGTGAAATTGTAAACATGTGGACATGGATTTTGAAAATTCTAGAGAGAATTTTAAAAGCTTCAACAGAATTTCAACAATTTTGAGAGGGATTTGAAAAGTTTCAATGGGAATGGGAAGAATTGGAACAAAAATTGGAAAATTTTTAAGGGACTTTGAAAAAATTTCAACTGGAATTTTAGCAATTTTTTTACGTGAAATTGTAAACATGTGGACATGGATTTTGAAAATTCTAGAGAGAATTTTAAAAGCTTCAACAGAATTTCAACAATTTTGAGAGGGATTTGAAAAGTTTCAATGGGAATGGGAAGAATTGGAACAAAAATTGGAAAATTTTTAAGGGACTTTGAAAAAATTTCAACTGGAATTTTAGCAATTTTTTGACGTGAAATTGTAAACATGTGGCCATGGATTTTGAAAATTCTAGAGAGAATTTTAAAAGCTTCAAGAGAATTTCAACAATTTTGAGAGGGATTTGAAAAGTTTCAATGGGAATGGGAAGAATTGGGACAAAAATTGGAAAATTTTTAAGGGACTTTGAAAAAATTTCAACTGGAATTTTAGCCATTTTGTTACGTGAAACTGTAAACATGTGGCCATGGATTTTGAAAATTCTAGAGAGAATTTTAAAAGCTTCAAGAGAATTTCAACAATTTTGAGAGGGATTTGAAAAGTTTCAATGGGAATGGGAAGAATTGGGACAAAAATTGGAAAACTTTTAAGGGACTTTGAAAAAATTTCAACTGGAATTTTAGCCATTTTTTGACGTGAAATTGTAAACATGTGGACATGGATTTTGAAAATTCTAGAGAGAATTTTAAAAGCTTCAAGAGAATTTCAACAATTTTGAGAGGGATTTGAAAAGTTTCAATGGGAATGGGAAGAATTGGAACAAAAATTGGAAAACTTTTAAGGGACTTTGAAAAAATTTCAACTGGAATTTTAGCCATTTTTTGACGTGAAATTGTAAACATGTGGACATGGATTTTGAAAATTCTAGAGAGAATTTTAAAAGCTTTAACAGAATTTCAACAATTTGGAGAGGGATTTGAAAAGTTTCAATGGGAATGGGAAGAATTGGGACAAAAATTGGAAAATTTTTAAGGGACTTTGAAAAAATTTCAACTGGAATTTTAGCAATTTTTTGACGTGAAATTGTAAACATGTGCCCATGGATTTTGAAAATTCTAGAGAGAATTTTAAAAGCTTCAAGAGAATTTCAACAATTTTGAGAGGGATTTGAAAAGTTTCAATGGGAATGGGAAGAATTGGGACAAAAATTGGAAAATTTTTAAGGGACTTTGAAAAAATTTCAACTGGAATTTTAGCCATTTTTTGACGTGAAATTGTAAACATGTGGACATGGATTTTGAAAATTCTAGAGAGAATTTTAAAAGCTTCAACAGAATTTCAACAATTTTGAGAGGGATTTGAAAAGTTTCAATGGGAATGGGAAGAATTGGGACAAAAATTGGAAAACTTTTAAGGGACTTTGAAAAAATTTCAACTGGAATTTTAGCAATTTTTTGACGTGAAATTGTAAACATGTGGCCATGGATTTTGAAAATTCTAGAGAGAATTTTAAAAGCTTCAAGAGAATTTCAACAATTTTGAGAGGGATTTGAAAAGTTTCAATGGGAATGGAAGAATTGGGACAAAAATTGGAAAATTTTTAAGGGACTTTGAAAAAATTTCAACTGGAATTTTAGCCATTTTGTTACGTGAAATTGTAAACATGTGGCCATGGATTTTGAAAATTCTAGAGAGAATTTTAAAAGCTTCAAGAGAATTTCAACAATTTTGAGAGGGATTTGAAAAGTTTCAATGGGAATGGGAAGAATTGGGACAAAAATTGGAAAATTTTTAAGGGACTTTGAAAAAATTTCAACTGGAATTTTAGCCATTTTTTGACGTGAAATTGTAAACATGTGGACATGGATTTTGAAAATTCTAGAGAGAATTTTAAAAGCTTCCACAGAATTTCAACAATTTTGAGAGGGATTTGAAAAGTTTCAATGGGAATGGGAAGAATTGGGACAAAAATTGGAAAACTTTTAAGGGACTTTGAAAAAATTTCAACTGGAATTTTAGCCATTTTTTGACGTGAAATTGTAAACATGTGGCCATGGATTTTGAAAATTCTAGAGAGAATTTTAAAAGCTTTAACAGAATTTCAACAATTTGGAGAGGGATTTGAAAAGTTTCAATGGGAATGGGAAGAATTGGGACAAAAATTGGAAAATTTTTAAGGGACTTTGAAAAAATTTCAACTGGAATTTTAGCAATTTTTTGACGTGAAATTGTAAACATGTGGCCATGGATTTTGAAAATTCTAGAGAGAATTTTAAAAGCTTCAAGAGAATTTCAACAATTTTGAGAGGGATTTGAAAAGTTTCAATGGGAATGGGAAGAATTGGGACAAAAATTGGAAAATTTTTCAGGGACTTTGAAAAAATTTCAACTGGAATTTTAGCCATTTTTTGACGTGAAATTGTAAACATGTGGACATGGATTTTGAAAATTCTAGAGAGAATTTTAAAAGCTTCAACAGAATTTCAACAATTTTGAGAGGGATTTGAAAAGTTTCAATGGGAATGGGAAGAATTGGAACAAAAATTGGAAAATTTTTAAGGGACTTTGAAAAAATTTCAACTGGAATTTTAGCAATTTTTTTACGTGAAATTGTAAACATGTGGACATGGATTTTGAAAATTCTAGAGAGAATTTTAAAAGCTTCAACAGAATTTCAACAATTTTGAGAGGGATTTGAAAAGTTTCAATGGGAATGGGAAGAATTGGAACAAAAATTGGAAAATTTTTAAGGGACTTTGAAAAAATTTCAACTGGAATTTTAGCAATTTTTTGACGTGAAATTGTAAACATGTGGCCATGGATTTTGAAAATTCTAGAGAGAATTTTAAAAGCTTCAAGAGAATTTCAACAATTTTGAGAGGGATTTGAAAAGTTTCAATGGGAATGGGAAGAATTGGGACAAAAATTGGAAAATTTTTAAGGGACTTTGAAAAAATTTCAACTGGAATTTTAGCCATTTTGTTACGTGAAACTGTAAACATGTGGCCATGGATTTTGAAAATTCTAGAGAGAATTTTAAAAGCTTCAAGAGAATTTCAACAATTTTGAGAGGGATTTGAAAAGTTTCAATGGGAATGGGAAGAATTGGGACAAAAATTGGAAAACTTTTAAGGGACTTTGAAAAAATTTCAACTGGAATTTTAGCCATTTTTTGACGTGAAATTGTAAACATGTGGACATGGATTTTGAAAATTCTAGAGAGAATTTTAAAAGCTTCAAGAGAATTTCAACAATTTTGAGAGGGATTTGAAAAGTTTCAATGGGAATGGGAAGAATTGGAACAAAAATTGGAAAACTTTTAAGGGACTTTGAAAAAATTTCAACTGGAATTTTAGCCATTTTTTGACGTGAAATTGTAAACATGTGGACATGGATTTTGAAAATTCTAGAGAGAATTTTAAAAGCTTTAACAGAATTTCAACAATTTGGAGAGGGATTTGAAAAGTTTCAATGGGAATGGGAAGAATTGGGACAAAAATTGGAAAATTTTTAAGGGACTTTGAAAAAATTTCAACTGGAATTTTAGCAATTTTTTGACGTGAAATTGTAAACATGTGCCCATGGATTTTGAAAATTCTAGAGAGAATTTTAAAAGCTTCAAGAGAATTTCAACAATTTTGAGAGGGATTTGAAAAGTTTCAATGGGAATGGGAAGAATTGGGACAAAAATTGGAAAATTTTTAAGGGACTTTGAAAAAATTTCAACTGGAATTTTAGCCATTTTTTGACGTGAAATTGTAAACATGTGGACATGGATTTTGAAAATTCTAGAGAGAATTTTAAAAGCTTCAACAGAATTTCAACAATTTTGAGAGGGATTTGAAAAGTTTCAATGGGAATGGGAAGAATTGGGACAAAAATTGGAAAACTTTTAAGGGACTTTGAAAAAATTTCAACTGGAATTTTAGCAATTTTTTGACGTGAAATTGTAAACATGTGGCCATGGATTTTGAAAATTCTAGAGAGAATTTTAAAAGCTTCAAGAGAATTTCAACAATTTTGAGAGGGATTTGAAAAGTTTCAATGGGAATGGGAAGAATTGGGACAAAAATTGGAAAATTTTTAAGGGACTTTGAAAAAATTTCAACTGGAATTTTAGCCATTTTGTTACGTGAAATTGTAAACATGTGGCCATGGATTTTGAAAATTCTAGAGAGAATTTTAAAAGCTTCAAGAGAATTTCAACAATTTTGAGAGGGATTTGAAAAGTTTCAATGGGAATGGGAAGAATTGGGACAAAAATTGGAAAACTTTTAAGGGACTTTGAAAAAATTTCAACTGGAATTTTAGCCATTTTTTGACGTGAAATTGTAAACATGTGGACATGGATTTTGAAAATTCTAGAGAGAATTTTAAAAGCTTCAACAGAATTTCAACAATTTTGAAAGGGATTTGAAAAGTTTCAATGGGAATGGGAAGAATTGGGACAAAAATTGGAAAACTTTTAAGGGACTTTGAAAAAATTTCAACTGGAATTTTAGCCATTTTTTGACGTGAAATTGTAAACATGTGGACATGGATTTTGAAAATTCTAGAGAGAATTTTAAAAGCTTTAACAGAATTTCAACAATTTGGAGAGGGATTTGAAAAGTTTCCATGGGAATGGGAAGAATTGGGACAAAAATTGGAAAATTTTTAAGGGACTTTGAAAAAATTTCAACTGGAATTTTAGCAATTTTTTGACGTGAAATTGTAAACATGTGGCCATGGATTTTGAAAATTCTAGAGAGAATTTTAAAAGCTTCAAGAGAATTTCAACAATTTTGAGAGGGATTTGAAAAGTTTCAATGGGAATGGGAAGAATTGGGACAAAAATTGGAAAATTTTTCAGGGACTTTGAAAAAATTTCAACTGGAATTTTACCATTTTTTTTTACGTGAAATTGTAAACATGTGGACATGGATTTTGAAAATTCTAGAGAGAATTTTAAAAGCTTCAAGAGAATTTCAACAATTTTGAGAGGGATTTGAAAAGTTTCAATGGGAATGGGAAGAATTGGGACAAAAATTGGAAAATTTTTAAGGGACTTTGAAAAAATTTCAACTGGAATTTTAGCCATTTTGTTATGTGAAATTGTAAACATGTGGCCATGGATTTTGAAAATTCTAGAGAGAATTTTAAAAGCTTCAACAGAATTTCAACAATTTTGAGAGGGATTTGAAAAGTTTCAATGGGAATGGGAAGAATTGGGACAAAAATTGGAAAATTTTTAAGGGACTTTGAAAAAATTTCAACTGGAATTTTAGCCATTTTGTTATGTGAAATTGTAAACATGTGGACATGGATTTTGAAAATTCTAGAGAGAATTTTAAAAGCTTCAAGAGAATTTCAACAATTTTGAGAGGGATTTGAAAAGTTTCAATGGGAATGGGAAGAATTGGGACAAAAATTGGAAAATTTTTAAGGGACTTTGAAAAAATTTCAACTGGAATTTTAGCCATTTTTTGACGTGAAATTGTAAACATGTGGCCATGGATTTTGAAAATTCTAGAGAGAATTTTAAAAGCTTCAAGAGAATTTCAACAATTTTGAGAGGGATTTGAAAAGTTTCAATGGGAATGGGAAGAATTGGGACAAAAATTGGAAAATTTTTAAGGGACTTTGAAAAATTTCAACTGGAATTTTAGCCATTTTTTGACGTGAAATTGTAAACATGTGGACATGGATTTTGAAAATTCTAGAGAGAATTTTAAAAGCTTCAACAGAATTTCAACAATTTTGAGAGGGATTTGAAAAGTTTCAATGGGAATGGGAAGAATTGGGACAAAAATTGGAAAATTTTTAAGGGACTTTGAAAAAATTTCAACTGGAATTTTAGCAATTTTTTTGACGTGAAATTGTAAACATGTGGCCATGGATTTTGAAAATTCTAGAGAGAATTTTAAAAGCTTCAACAGAATTTCAACAATTTTGAGAGGGATTTGAAAAGTTTCAATGGGAATGGGAAGAATTGGGACAAAAATTGGAAAACTTTTAAGGGACTTTGAAAAAATTTCAACTGGAATTTTAGCCATTTTTTGACGTGAAATTGTAAACATGTGGACATGGATTTTGAAAATTCTAGAGAGAATTTTAAAAGCTTCAACAGAATTTCAACAATTTTGAGAGGGATTTGAAAAGTTTCAATGGGAATGGGAAGAATTGGGACAAAAATTGGAAAATTTTTAAGGGACTTTGAAAAAATTTCAACTGGAATTTTAGCCATTTTGTTATGTGAAATTGTAAACATGTGGCCATGGATTTTGAAAATTCTAGAGAGAATTTTAAAAGCTTCAACAGAATTTCAACAATTTTGAGAGGGATTTGAAAAGTTTCAATGGGAATGGGAAGAATTGGGACAAAAATTGGAAAATTTTTAAGGGACTTTGAAAAAATTTCAACTGGAATTTTAGCCATTTTGTTATGTGAAATTGTAAACATGTGGACATGGATTTTGAAAATTCTAGAGAGAATTTTAAAAGCTTCAAGAGAATTTCAACAATTTTGAGAGGGATTTGAAAAGTTTCAATGGGAATGGGAAGAATTGGGACAAAAATTGGAAAATTTTTAAGGGACTTTGAAAAAATTTCAACTGGAATTTTAGCCATTTTTTGACGTGAAATTGTAAACATGTGGACATGGATTTTGAAAATTCTAGAGAGAATTTTAAAAGCTTCAAGAGAATTTCAACAATTTTGAGAGGGATTTGAAAAGTTTCAATGGGAATGGGAAGAATTGGGACAAAAATTGGAAAATTTTTCAGGGACTTTGAAAAAATTTCAACTGGAATTTTAGCCATTTTTTGACGTGAAATTGTAAACATGTGGACATGGATTTTGAAAATTCTAGAGAGAATTTTAAAAGCTTCAACAGAATTTCAACAATTTTGAGAGGGATTTGAAAAGTTTCAATGGGAATGGGAAGAATTGGGACAAAAATTGGAAAATTTTTAAGGGACTTTGAAAAAATTTCAACTGGAATTTTAGCAATTTTTTTGACGTGAAATTGTAAACATGTGGCCATGGATTTTGAAAATTCTAGAGAGAATTTTAAAAGCTTCAACAGAATTTCAACAATTTTGAGAGGGATTTGAAAAGTTTCAATGGGAATGGGAAGAATTGGGACAAAAATTGGAAAACTTTTAAGGGACTTTGAAAAAATTTCAACTGGAATTTTAGCCATTTTTTGACGTGAAATTGTAAACATGTGGACATGGATTTTGAAAATTCTAGAGAGAATTTTAAAAGCTTCAACAGAATTTCAACAATTTTGAGAGGGATTTGAAAAGTTTCAATGGGAATGGGAAGAATTGGGACAAAAATTGGAAAACTTTTAAGGGACTTTGAAAAAATTTCAACTGGAATTTTAGCCATTTTTTGACGTGAAATTGTAAACATGTGGCCATGGATTTTGAAAATTCTAGAGAGAATTTTAAAAGCTTCAAGAGAATTTCAACAATTTTGAGAGGGATTTGAAAAGTTTCAATGGGAATGGGAAGAATTGGGACAAAAATTGGAAAATTTTTAAGGGACTTTGAAAAAATTTCAACTGGAATTTTAGCCATTTTGTTACGTGAAATTGTAAACATGTGGCCATGGATTTTGAAAATTCTAGAGAGAATTTTAAAAGCTTCAACAGAATTTCAACAATTTTGAGAGGGATTTGAAAAGTTTCAATGGGAATGGGAAGAATTGGGACAAAAATTGGAAAACTTTTAAGGGACTTTGAAAAATTTCAACTGGAATTTTAGCCATTTTTTGACGTGAAATTGTAAACATGTGGACATGGATTTTGAAAATTCTAGAGAGAATTTTAAAAGCTTCAAGAGAATTTCAACAATTTTGAGAGGGATTTGAAAAGTTTCAATGGGAATGGGAAGAATTGGGACAAAAATTGGAAAATTTTTAAGGGACTTTGAAAAAATTTCAACTGGAATTTTAGCAATTTTTTGACGTGAAATTGTAAACATGTGGCCATGGATTTTGAAAATTCTAGAGAGAATTTTAAAAGCTTCAAGAGAATTTCAACAATTTTGAGAGGGATTTGAAAAGTTTCAATGGGAATGGGAAGAATTGGGACAAAAATTGGAAAACTTTTAAGGGACTTTGAAAAAATTTCAACTGGAATTTTAGCCATTTTTTGACGTGAAATTGTAAACATGTGGACATGGATTTTGAAAATTCTAGAGAGAATTTTAAAAGCTTCAAGAGAATTTCAACAATTTGGAGAGGGATTTGAAAAGTTTCAATGGGAATGGGAAGAATTGGGACAAAAATTGGAAAACTTTTAAGGGACTTTGAAAAAATTTCAACTGGAATTTTAGCCATTTTTTGACGTGAAATTGTAAACATGTGGACATGGATTTTGAAAATTCTAGAGAGAATTTTAAAAGCTTTAACAGAATTTCAACAATTTGGAGAGGGATTTGAAAAGTTTCAATGGGAATGGGAAGAATTGGGACAAAAATTGGAAAATTTTTAAGGGACTTTGAAAAAATTTCAACTGGAATTTTAGCAATTTTTTGACGTGAAATTGTAAACATGTGCCCATGGATTTTGAAAATTCTAGAGAGAATTTTAAAAGCTTCAAGAGAATTTCAACAATTTTGAGAGGGATTTGAAAAGTTTCAATGGGAATGGGAAGAATTGGGACAAAAATTGGAAAATTTTTCAGGGACTTTGAAAAAATTTCAACTGGAATTTTACCATTTTTTTTTACGTGAAATTGTAAACATGTGGCCATGGATTTTGAAAATTCTAGAGAGAATTTTAAAAGCTTCAACAGAATTTCAACAATTTTGAGAGGGATTTGAAAAGTTTCAATGGGAATGGGAAGAATTGGGACAAAAATTGGAAAATTTTTAAGGGACTTTGAAAAAATTTCAACTGGAATTTTAGCCATTTTGTTATGTGAAATTGTAAACATGTGGCCATGGATTTTGAAAATTCTAGAGAGAATTTTAAAAGCTTCAAGAGAATTTCAACAATTTTGAGAGGGATTTGAAAAGTTTCAATGGGAATGGGAAGAATTGGGACAAAAATTGGAAAACTTTTAAGGGACTTTGAAAAAATTTCAACTGGAATTTTAGCCATTTTTTGACGTGAAATTGTAAACATGTGGACATGGATTTTGAAAATTCTAGAGAGAATTTTAAAAGCTTCAACAGAATTTCAACAATTTTGAGAGGGATTTGAAAAGTTTCAATGGGAATGGAAGAATTGGGACAAAAATTGGAAAACTTTTAAGGGACTTTGAAAAAATTTCAACTGGAATTTTAGCAATTTTTTGACGTGAAATTGTAAACATGTGGCCATGGATTTTGAAAATTCTAGAGAGAATTTTAAAAGCTTCAAGAGAATTTCAACAATTTTGAGAGGGATTTGAAAAGTTTCAATGGGAATGGGAAGAATTGGGACAAAAATTGGAAAACTTTTAAGGGACTTTGAAAAAATTTCAACTGGAATTTTAGCCATTTTTTGACGTGAAATTGTAAACATGTGGACATGGATTTTGAAAATTCTAGAGAGAATTTTAAAAGCTTCAAGAGAATTTCAACAATTTTGAGAGGGATTTGAAAAGTTTCAATGGGAATGGGAAGAATTGGGACAAAAATTGGAAAATTTTTAAGGGACTTTGAAAAAATTTCAACTGGAATTTTAGCAATTTTTTGACGTGAAATTGTAAACATGTGGCCATGGATTTTGAAAATTCTAGAGAGAATTTTAAAAGCTTCAAGAGAATTTCAACAATTTTGAGAGGGATTTGAAAAGTTTCAATGGGAATGGGAAGAATTGGGACAAAAATTGGAAAATTTTTAAGGGACTTTGAAAAAATTTCAACTGGAATTTTAGCCATTTTTTGACGTGAAATTGTAAACATGTGGCCATGGATTTTGAAAATTCTAGAGAGAATTTTAAAAGCTTCAAGAGAATTTCAACAATTTGGAGAGGGATTTGAAAAGTTTCAATGGGAATGGGAAGAATTGGGACAAAAATTGGAAAACTTTTAAGGGACTTTGAAAAAATTTCAACTGGAATTTTAGCCATTTTTTGACGTGAAATTGTAAACATGTGGACATGGATTTTGAAAATTCTAGAGAGAATTTTAAAAGCTTTAACAGAATTTCAACAATTTGGAGAGGGATTTGAAAAGTTTCAATGGGAATGGGAAGAATTGGGACAAAAATTGGAAAACTTTTAAGGGACTTTGAAAAAATTTCAACTGGAATTTTAGCCATTTTTTGACGTGAAATTGTAAACATGTGGCCATGGATTTTGAAAATTCTAGAGAGAATTTTAAAAGCTTCAAGAGAATTTCAACAATTTTGAGAGGGATTTGAAAAGTTTCAATGGGAATGGGAAGAATTGGGACAAAAATTGGAAAATTTTTAAGGGACTTTGAAAAAATTTCAACTGCAATTTTAGCCATTTTTTGACGTGAAATTGTAAACATGTTGCCATGGTTTTTGAAAATTCTAGAGAGAATTTTAAAAGCTTCAACAGAATTTCAACAATTTTGAGAGGGATTTGAAAAGTTTCAATGGGAATGGGAAGAATTGGGACAAAAATTGGAAAATTTTTAAGGGACTTTGAAAAAATTTCAACTGGAATTTTAGCCATTTTGTTACGTGAAATTGTAAACATGTGGACATGGATTTTGAAAATTCTAGAGAGAATTTTAAAAGCTTCAAGAGAATTTCAAC